>NC_090066.1:6837008-7027008 GCF_038355195.1 Osmerus mordax | reverse complement strand
CAGAATCAAGTGTGGCCTTCCTTTCAGTGTGCCACCATTCCTGTCATCTCCTCTCTCCCACACACTCCTCCGACCAACCCCCGCAGAGTCACGTTCTACCTCCAGGACTTATGACTCCATAACATCAACACATCGTCCCTCCAGGCAAACTTGATAGCCTGATAATTGTCTTCCACAGTAATAAATCCCAAACCTGCTGTGTTGCTCACTTCCTAGGAATCTGAAACTGCAGACATCACTCCAGCCGGTCTCATATATCCCTCACGTCACTGTGGAGACTTTGTCGTCTCTCTCTGTCGGTCTCTCTCTGTGTCTCTGATAAGGAGTGAATGATCTTTATGGCCGGCAAACCACCTTTATAATAAAGGGATGACTACTCAAGATGAAGATCAAGTACTTCCTGAACGCCAAGAAGTCACCATTCCTCCGTGTCTCAGGAATGTCTCATTAGGAAGAGGCACGCCTTCATAACAATAAAAGCAGGTCTCGAAGCTGATAACAAAGAAGACAGGTCGTTTGATGGGTGCCGCACACACACACACACACCTACATCCTGTACCTACACAAACACACACGCACAGACACACACAGACACACACACACACAGAGAAACAGTACAGGTGAGGCAGACACAGTCCTTCTGTTCAGCCGGACTGTGAGGGCTGTGATGCTCCTGATTCTGTGGATCTGTGAAGCCGTCTGCAGGCGCTGATGTTAAGTGAGTCTGGGTGACAGTAGCTGTCAGCATGTGAAGTTGCCTCCTTCTATGAGATCATGCAGGGCTGGAACATGACACAGCCAAGCAAACTCTGTACCTCTGCCCAACGAGCACCTTTTTATCTGTGAAACGTGTCTGCAGAAACATGTATGTATTCCAGATCATGAATTCCTAGACTGGACACATGGACACATGTCTTTTTGTTATACTCAAACTAAGTTTGGAAGGTGTTCTATCAGGTTCCTATGTTGGGAGATAAAAGAGAGACAGAAGCGACGTCTCTTTTCATGTCCGCCACTGAGTAATGGATCTGAAGGACTCTGAAAGTATGAAGCTATTTATATAGAGCTGAACACAGACCTGGGAGGAGCAGGTGCTAGACTGACAGCCTCTTCATCCAAGGCAGGCATCCTTTCTACCACGTCCTCTGAGATCATTACTGTGGTCACCTTTGCTTGTTCGTAAAGGAGGAGAGTGGAGAAGCATCTACCCTCAGCTTGTCAGTAGGGGAGGTGAGAAGAGAAGTATCTGGTCTCCTCTGCTGCAGGCGATCCTGACACCCGCAAAGAAACATTGAAATATTTTGAGGCTGAGTTTACAGAGAAGCAAACAAATACAAATGTCTGTACACACACAAGGAACACAAGAAACACTTACACACCCAGACAGAGACATACAAACACACACACTCACAGAGAGAAGCAGGTAAAGACATGTACACACATCTATAAATACATACAGTGTAGACTCCGCAGTGTGTTAGTGAGTGTGGGCCAAGCCCTGGAAGCACCGCACCTTTTAACACCACCTGCCACCCTCCCAGGTAACAAGCCTGACAGTGTCGCTCCGGTGTTTACTTTCTGTCTCACCCCCATAACTACACACCTCACAAATGCACACTCGCTCACACACGCACACACCCATACATCCACACACACACACCCACATATCCACATACATACAGTACTGTAACAAGCTTTTCCATTCTACTGCACCACATTCTGTGACATGAGTTCCAAACTAACAGGATGCTTCCAACACCCGTTGAATAGATTGCAGCCAAGTTCGGATTGGCCGTTGGGAGAGTCGGGAGATTTCCCTGAACGTCCAGTCAAACGTCCGCGGCATAAAATATATATATATTATAATAACACACAGTCATGGGCCGGTCTGCGTTTCATAGTCCTGGGCCATTTATGAGTCCCAGTCCAGACCTGATTGCAGCCAATCTTTAGTAACAGATTTCCACAAAATAGAGAAGTTCAAACACACAAGGGCATCATATTATTTTTAGCTTCTCGTTTCCTGTATTGAATTAGTAAAAGGAAAATTAAGTTACAGTATGGTTTGGAGAAACTCTGCCATGTTTCACAAAGACTAATTCACTTACAGTTCCTGAATGATACATGATCTAGGATCCCCAATGAGAGATAAAAGGGTCTTTCACCAGAGAACAAAGAGCTTCTGTAGCCTTGAGGATGCAACTGTTCTATCTATGATTAATCAAGCTGCACTCGTGACTGATATCAAACTGTGGTAGCCTTCCAGTGCAGCCCTGCTGCTGCCCACCCCAAGGTTACATCATCAAAGCAGAAAAGATGTGTGCTCTCTGTGTGTGTGTGTGTGTGTGTGTGCGTGTGCATGAGTGTGTGTGTGTGTGTGTGTGTGCGTGTGTGTGTTAACCTCTATGATCTACGGGTCAAAGATCAACCATCATCCTCAAAACCGGTTAGCATGAGAGCGCCCTGACAGCTGCATCTCAAACACACACACACACATATTCACACACACGCAGGTCTTTCCTGCACCACCTGCCTATGCTGTATAGTTCCCAATGTTTACCCAGCTCATGACTGGAGCTGAGGAGAATGTTAAGATTAACGACTTAACCTCCTAATTATCCCTGTCAGCCGGGTAGGAAGTGGATCTTATAGATGTGGCGGCCGGTGCTTTTTCTGTGCTTCTGATCTAATTGCACAGGCTGTCAGGCGCCCGCCCCAGACAGCTGCCCCCTGATCAGAGAGCCTCACATGTAGCCCTCACTTCCTGAACATGTAAAAGCACTTGGGGGGGGGGGGAGTCCAAGGGAAGGGGGAAGCTGGGGGGAGGGTGTGTGTGTGTGTGCGTGTGTGTGTCCTCAGGGGTCTGTCTGGTATTCTGTCAGAGTGCACACTGCTGAATGACCCCGTAGAGAGCATGTGCAGGTCACCTGACTGTAGCTTGAAGGGTAGGGAGAGAGGTGGGGAGATAGAGGAACATGAGAATCCAATACCCTTATAGTCCTTCAAACCCAAGTGCCAAATATTACCAGTACATCTCATCTTCAGATCTGAGGAATTAAAAAGTAATCATAAACATAGACTTGTGTAACAAATAAAACAGACAACATAAATGAGAAATATTAGAGCTCCATGTTCTGAAATCAGGGATACTGTAGGCTATATACATGCGCTAGGGGCTTGTTAAAAGCCCTCACAGTAAAGTGTTCATAAATATGGAGCTCACGGCCCTAAAGTTATTATATTGCCTTAAACCACAGTATCTCTCTCTTTCTCTAACATTCTCTGTTTCTCTCTCTGTGTTTCTCTCTCTCTCTGTCTCCCTTGTTCTCTCCCTTCCTCCCTCTATCTCTCTCTCTCTCTCCCACCCTCTCTCATTCTCTCTCTCTGTGTATGACACATTCTCTCTCTCAATCCCTTCCTTTTCTGCCCTCTGTTCTTCTCCTCCTGCCCGTGGGTATCCAGTCGCTCCAGGAGAACCCGAGCCACCACCGTGCTGCTTGACAGCGCTCTGTCACATCCAAGCCCATCTTCTTTCTTTTTGTTTCCATAGAAACCACCGGCCATGGAAAAGCAAGGGGGAACGGATCGAGCGAAGAGAGATTGAGGGCAAACACTAACAACAATAGTTGGTCTGGAGCTGTGAATGAGAGAGAGAGAGAGAGAGAGAGAGAGAGAGAGAGAGAGAGAGAGAGAGAGAGAGAGAGAGAGAGAGAGAGCGAGAGAGAGAGAGAGAGAGAGAGAGAGAGAGAGAGAGAGAGAGAGAGAGAGAGAGAGAGAGAGAGAGAGGGCGGTTAGAGAGTGAATGAGAGAGCGAGAAGGAGAGAGACAGAGGTTGCTGCCAAAACAGACAGGTGGTGGAGGATTTTCTGAATGTTTGACTTTACAGTTTTGTGTAAAGGTATTCAGAGTACAAACTAGTGTAAAACCAATGCAATACGTTCTCTTCTTAGGTTTGGGTATATTTAGCCAACTCTATATATTTATTCAACAATGAGTAATGCTTTGACTCTTGGTTTCTTAGGAGAGAGTTTTGGGTGTCAATGTTGTGCCAATGGTGCCAGTGTGATAATGACATACAATTACCAAAATGGCACGCCCCTATGGTTAGGATTAGTGTAAGAATGGATATTTAAGCAACCATTTCCATTGTTGAATTTTCACACTATATGCACAGTCAGATCACAGTTTAACCAAACAGGTCAAGACACATGAAGACAGAAAGAAATAGAAAAGCACCCATTTTAACCTGAAGCTCCTTCTAACCTATGAATTCATAATATGAATACACAAATCTATTCAGGACGTCTTCAGAAGTTAGGAACCACCTGGGGACTTGTTCATCAATAATAGATAGCTTGTCCCTGTTTCTATGTGGGTATCTCACTTCACATAACCTCAAAGCAAGAGGATGTATGGGTCTACTCTGCAGACAGGGGGCTGGGCAGAGCACAGAGAGGAGCTGATGATAGATAAATTGATAAATAGATAGATAGTTACAGAAAGGGAGAGAGAGAGAGAGAGAGAGAGAGAGAGAGAGAGAGAGAGAGAGAGAGAGAGAGAGAGAGAGAGAGAGAGAGAGAGAGAGAGAGAGAGAGAGAGAGAGAGAGAGAGAGAGAGAGAGAGAGAGAGAGAGAGAGAGAGAGAGAGAGAGAGAGAGAGAGAGAGAGAGAGAGAAGGAGAGAGCTATCTGTGATGAACTGGTTTGGTCTGGCCCTTCAACAGCCCTCTGGACTGTCGCTCGCCCTGCTCACAAATCTTCTCTGCTCTGCTTGAGCAGCCACGGCAGCAGTTGGTGAGAGGCGAGCGGGGGCGAGCGAGGCAAGCGTGAGGAGGGTGGTGATGTGGACGTGCACCCTGGTCAGTCTGCCAAAGAGGGGGAAGGGAGCAGGCCCGAGAAAGAGAGAGAGAGGAGGGGGGGAGAAAGGAGGATAGAGAGGATGAGGGAGAGGGGGGGGGAACAGTGAGGCTCCATCCTCTCAGCTAGAGACAGGGTGACATTGGAAGGTGAGAGTATCCGTTCTATGTATCTTTTATCTGCTCCCTCACTCTCCTTGCTCTGCCACTAAACATCCCTCTCTTTCTCACACGCTTTTCTCTCTCTATCTCTCTCTGTCCTCCCACAGGTCCACCCTTCAGTTGCTCTTTCTTATCTTTTTAATTTCCCACCCACCCGCCCTCCCTCCCTCCCTCCCTCCCACACAACCATCATTCCCTCCCTCCCACACAACCCTCCTTCCCTTCCTTCCTCCCTCCCTCCCTCCCACACAACCCTCCTTCCCTTCCTGCCTCCCTCTCTCCCCAGCCAGTGGGCTGGAGTATCACATGGGCACCCATCGGCACTCTGAAATGATACAAACATTTTGCCAAGGTGGTGCGAATGAGATCATTGTCCTTTACCCAACACTGAAAGTGAGAGAGGGTAAGGGAGGGGGAAAGGTAGAGAGAAGAGGAGAGGGGAGGGGAGAGGTGACCGTGCTAGGGGAGAGGTGACCATGCTAGGTCAGCCCCCATGCTAATGGTGTCCTGGATGTGGGTCCTATAAGGCTTGTCCAGCTGCTCCTTGTGGTGAGGTTCAGTGGTGGCCTGAGCCAGGCAGTGAACCCCTCATTATCCACACAATGCCCCTCAATCCCTCCGGGGTCTAGCCTGCCAGTGCTGGTACAGGCCAGGCAAATCTTCTCCCTTTGATGAGGAGGCTTCCACGAGCGTGCACACACTCACTCATCAGCCTTCCACCAAGGCTCTCCTATCAACCTAACACCCTATCAGATGGTATGGCAAGCACAGCTTAGGCTCTTGATAGCCTTCAACGCCTGTCTCACTATGACAAGCCCTCATTGTTCCCTAATGAGCTCTTATCAGATGACGAAAAAAAGAAGATAAATACTACACGATCCAGTGTTTCTTATTATTTTAAATTGATTCCGCTAAATACCGAAGAACCTCTCCTCCAGCTTTGCAATCAGCGGAAGCTTTCTCTTTAGGGCAGGGAAATGAGTCACCCGCATACAGCCAAAGGTGCGGCGAGTAATCATAGACTACAGTTTGTCATTGTTTCCAATAAGGAAGAAAGACAAAAAAGAGTTTGCATTGAGAGAAGAGAAGAAAGCCTTGCCAGAGGCTCTATTCTGCGCCAATGTTTACTCTTAGCTGCCTATAGACAAGTCAATAGTAGGGAGGGTCCAGTTTGGCGTTTCCCAGTAGAAAAGCTATTGTAGCCTACTACTATACCCGCACATGATGACAAACGGCGGTTAAACTACTGTTACGTTCTCCGTGGTGCCTAGTCAAGATGGTCGTTCATTCAAATTCTTGGCTTGTGGCTCTAACGTCTAATGATGATTATCTCCGACAATCGCAATGGGGAGGTGATAATGTAGAGCTGGCAGATTAGCAGCGCTTGGCCGGTATCGCTGCCTCAGAACGCAATGGGGTCTTTTGTTAACTTTCAAGGGCAACCTTTATATATTGACACAAGAGCTAGAAACGTTTTTCCCTTCTACAGATGGTGTTATGTCCACTTCATTTTTCTGATGAACTCGTTTTGACTAAATTCACAATCACAGTGATTTGTCCAAACAAACGAGTTAACAAATGAGTTTAACGGCACTTACATCAGGCATGGCCTACAGCAGGCGATGTGTTGCAAACACATTTTTTATGTGACTGAGCTGCTTTAATAGCCTGAAGATATTATGTGTGTGGGGAAAGTTACTAGGCATAGGTCTACTGTACATGTGATTCTTTGAGTGCAGCTGTGAAATAACTAATTTACCCATGCATGCGCAATTCCTGCTTTCACTCCCACTACGTTTCACACGAAGTGCACAACCTCCATGTGCATGCTAGAACGACACATTGCTATTCATTACTCTCAGTTGGTGTGTTTGGGGGGTGGGGAGTTTCACCACATGAGTTCGTTTAATCACATGATTTCACATCTGCGTTTATAACTCAAATTTAGCATGTTTTGAGGTTTATTGGAGTTGAAACGGTTTGAATGCCAGAGGATAATTTGGAATGGGTGCGTTTGATTACAGCGTGACCCTCCTGGGTTTAGACTTCTGCCTCTCATTACTTCTCAAATGTCAGCTGCTCCAGGAATGAAGCTTTTCTCTCTTGTTTCAGTAGTCCAAATAATTTTCCAGAAGAAACAACCTTTACAACCATTTATATTTTCAATATCTGTTTTGTATAGAACAGCTTTGAATGTATTCCGACACTGACCCAAAGGTATTCCATGAGTCATTCAACACAGCCTACCATATCACAACTTGTCTTCAAATCCTCATTTACTTGAGCTGAACAGAAATAGGAGCGACCCTCTTCCTGGTGTAACGACTCTGTTATCTGTGGCAAAACAGGAAGTGAGTGGTTGCAGGGACAGATCAGGGCTTAACTCCCAGGTGCAGCTCTCATATCATTGACCTTGGGGCAGTCTGGAGGAGGTGGAGTTTACTTTGGCACTGTGGCTGAGCCAGCCTGGTCCAACTGCTGGAATCTGAGGTCGAACACAAACACCTACTCTGTGACTGTGTGTGTGTGTGTGTGGGGGGGGGGGGGGGGGGTGTTCGTGTGTGTGTGTGTGTGTCTGCATGTGTGTGTGTATGTGTGTAAAACAGAATGTTTGTGCGTGTGGAAATGTTTGCGTCCCTGTGTGTGTGCAGGTGTGTGTATATGTGTGTTGGTATGTCTGTATGTGACTGTTTGCTTGCTTTTGCACACAAAAGATATAGGACCAAGGCACCTCTAGCTGAAGGAGAAAGGACAAGTACAGTATATCCTCAGACACCTCTATTTTGTCCCTGGGTTTGCTGACTCAGCTTTATACTAACTGCTGACAACAATGGAAATCTAAGGAGCAAATTCATTTTCTATTTTTCCCTACCTGAGCTTGGCGGCTGTACACTCCCATAACAGCCTGGTGCTCAAAAAAACATAATTTATATGCAGGACCTGTAGTTCATGTTTTTTTCTCCTAATATGGTTTCTCTGTTCATGCAAACACCATGACACCATTCTGTACAAAATAAATTTATTGATAACTGCAGTATTGTTCAAGTAATTAAGGACCAAAAA
The DNA here is from genome assembly GCF_038355195.1 of Osmerus mordax. NCBI lineage: Eukaryota > Metazoa > Chordata > Actinopteri > Osmeriformes > Osmeridae > Osmerus > Osmerus mordax. The sequence continues at coordinate 7,018,929 of NC_090066.1, read as the reverse complement.
GCATAGTCAATGTAGCACTGTGACTTTATTTGACAAGTAAATAATAAAACGATAATATGAAGTTAATGACTGACATGTGGTCAAATATCCAGTCACATATTGTTCTCCTGGCAGAGCTTTGTTTGTGTTTCATAGCCTTCAGTTCTATGGAGTTATCAAAGCATCGTTTAGGAAAGGTGACATTTCCTGTCCTAATCCTTGACTGGAGGCAACAGCTGAGCTAATTGACCTGTGTGGTTCTGCTTCTCCTGGGTGGTCTGACGGGGAACAGGTGCAAAAGGGGTTGGGGGCTGGAGGCTGAGGGCTGGGGGAGGGTGGTGCTGGAAGCTGAGGGCTGGGGGGACTGGAGACTGAGGGGGGACTGGAGGTTGAGGGCTGGGGTCTGGTGGGTGGAGAGGCTGGAGGGCCTCGTGTCTGGAGCCTGAGGTGCTGGAAGCAGGAAACTTGAAGGTTAGGAGAGCTGAAGGCTAGGAGCTTAGGAGACTAGAGAGCAGGGCCCGGGGGCTGGGATACTGGAAAGCTAGAGGCTGGGGACTGGAGGGGCTGGGGGCTAGGATGTTGGAGAGCTAGAGGCTGGGGACTGGAGGGGTTGGGACAGGAGAGCAGGACTGGGAGGTACATACAGGAGTGGTGAAGCAAATCTAGTCAGCTAAAACCCTGAGCTAAAAGAACTCTCTGTTCAGCCTCCATTCCTGAAATAACAATCTTTATGAGGTGGGGGAAGGGAAGTGTTGAAGTGTTTTAACAAGTTTTTTTTTAAACTTTCCCTGCTTACATCCTTTGTAAAATATTGCTTCCAACATTACAGTACTGAGTGTTAATTCTGTGTGGATCATGCAAGGACTCATATAACTCTTTATATAATCAGTCATAGAAACATAGGTCACAGACTAGGTGTAAGTATAGTGTAACAATTATTTTCATGACCCAAGCATAACCACCCTGGCAAGGCCAGTAGCCTTAACAGACAACCTGACAAACAACATGGCCTTTTTTTAGAGAGTTCAGACCAGTGGTCCAGATGGAATAGTCTTTCAAGGCCACTGTACGTCCCACACACTGAAACACCACAGGAGGAAACAGCACTGTCTCTTTATTTGGCTTTCTTTCTCTCACTTTGTCCCTTTCTCTCTCATTGTCTCTCTGTCCCTCTCATTGTCTCTCTTTGCATCCCCCTGCCCTCTCCTTGCCTCCCCCCTCTCACAACAGCTTGCAGGTGGGTTATAACATGATGATGTTGTATTAAGGCTAGACGACCGTGTAATAAACGCAGAGTAACCACTTCATGTTCTGTTTATTCACCCCCCCCCCCCGTGTTCCTTGTTGCACACCTGTCAGAAAGGTTTGTTTTTACTTTCACCTAGCACAACGATTTCTCCCCTACATCCCATCTGTATCCGACTCTACAGGAACACAAGACGGATAAGAAACAAAGCCCTTGAGTGTTATCTTCCCCTCAGGCTGGGAGAATGCAGCTGATGTTCAGTAGCTGGCCCTATTGTACACCTACGCAGTGTTTCCAAGAGAAAAACAACGTGTGTGAGAGCGAGCTGGGTTCCATTCACCAGACGGACGAGCCGCTTCGCCCGTGTCAGCGGGCCATAGGTCATTTTGGGAAGAGCCGACTGTGGGAATGTCATGACAACTTGTCTTCACGTCCCATCATGCTGTCCTTCAAGTGGTCCTTCTTCTGCTCCGTTCTCATAAACATACACAACAGTACACGTACAAACCGAGTCAAACATTAGACAGCCATTGACCTGTTATGTGTCTATTGTATGTGAACAAATCGGTTGCGGTCCAATGGGACCACATACAAACTCTCTGCAGTGTCGTTGGTTTTAATGTACTGTTAACACAACAGTGGTGTGTGACGCATGAGAACACATCTGTAGCTCCTCCACAATAAAGCCTTATCTCAGAGCCCGGTCATGTGAACGCCATTCCAGCCTTAGGAAGTCAATTAATCTGCAGAAGGGGGAGGGAAGAGGAGGGGGGGAGGGGAGGGGGGGTCGCAGTGAGTATTGAAGATTGAGTGAGAAAACATTTGTAATGGTCTCATCTGACCCAGGAAGAGAGAGAAATACAGAAAAAGAGAGACGGAAAGGGGAGGGGAAATATGGAGATAGAGGAGTGCGTTGCAAAATCCTAGTTCTTCTCACTGATTGGTTGGTCCAGAACCAGGGCCAAGAGGGTCCAAGAGGCCCATCGGCACACACTAGTCTGTCAACATGACTTCATCAATGGTGAGCTCCAGGTGTCAACTCCCTGGTGATGTAGCCTAGCAGGCTAACGCAGTTTGGGACAACTGGAAGAGGTCAAAAAAGGGGAGGCGGTGGTGGGGGTGGGCTGTCAGTCCCCACCGGACCTCTGGCCTGGCACCAAACAGGTCTGAGGGGACAGATAAGTGAGAGGTGCCGTTCGAAAACTGCCTCTCTTTTTGGGCAGGGCACACTCTGACAGGGCCTGGGGTGTGGATATGTGGAGAATGACCCCCCCCCCACCCCCTCCCCCGGACATTTAACTTCATTGAGAAGAAACGGACAAACGCGTGTGTGGGCGTCTGTCAGGTGTACAGGCGTCCCAGGGACTGACAGCAGACATGTTATTTTCAGAACTGCTGGTCTACTTTTAGACCAGGAAACAGGGTGAGAAGATCACAGTAATTGTGAGAGGGGTGAGACAGACAGCTTGTTACACAGGACCTGCACACACCCCGCTAGTTTGATTGATTCCTGAAATGGTTGAATCAGGTTAATCTGCCCACAGGTTGTCAGATACTGGGGTCCACAAATGAGAGAAATCACAAGAGGCGGAGTTCACTTTGAAATGGAATGTATATTTCAGAGGTATGAAAATAGCTCTCACACACACATGAAGATAAAACCCAGACTGAATACAGCAAAACTGTGTTTTAAAAGGCTCACAGCTACTACTTTGTATGCCATGACAACACACGTTCAGAATATAGATACCTTGAGATGTTTTTGAACAGTCGTCAACAAAACAAATAAAACAAAAAACACATCCATAGAAAAATTTAACGAGTGAACACATTCTATCCATCATCTATGATTTAGTTAACAGTGGTTAATGTGACAATAATACCATGTAACTCACATCAAGAGAAACCAAGAGAAAACTGAAAAAAGGAAGATCATTCTTCATCGCTGGACAAACTGCGGAAGATGATTTTACATCAAAACATATCAAAGGAAAATAAACATAGATACGAAATTAGTCTTTGGTTCAATCAAAGAATGTGAACATGTGCATCATGGTAATTCTTTTTCTTTTTGTACAGCAGTACATGTTACTCACTATAAAATAATTGATCTAACTCAAAAGACAATACAATAGGCCTCTCCTAGAAATGTAACAAAAGCTACCATCCACCAAGATGACAAAATACTGATGCTTATACTGAAATTGACACATCTCCCGGTGTGAACATTCCCTAATTTCAACTCCAGTAACAACCATACTGAACATTCATCAACAGACATTATTCAGATAAAAAAATATATACATCTAATAAATAAGACGAGTTAGACGACACAACATAGCACATTGGAATACCGTTGGTTTCTCCCATGCTATAGGCCTCTTTTGTCTTTTTGTCTTAAGTCTCTAATGGCAATAAGACTTTGAATGACGGATGCTGGTCTTTGGAACCCAATATTGAATGAGGGGCTTCCTGGGAAGTGGCGCTCCTTCGCGAAGCGGGGGAGATGCAGCTGGCTCCGGGGTCTAGATTGATCTTTCAGCTGAATGTCCAATTGACCTGCGGGTACAATATATTTGGGTCAGCTCAGTAGGACACCTTACACAAATGATTGTGCTAACAAAAGACGCAATTCACACACAATTAGCAATCAGCGTACGCTCATCTTTAAAGAGTAATGAGTTGGTCGAAGAGGTGTGAAGTCAGTAGTTTCCTTAACCTAGGCTTCTGCATTATCACCTGAAACCAGACTACAGAGAATACATAGGCTTTAACGTTTTCAGGAAAATCAGGGAACTGCCCCAAAGCCAATTTTCTTATCTTCTTTTGCATTTAGGGGTAATTATGTTATTAGGTAGCCTAAGGTCAGTGGACTAAAATAGGCACAAGCCGCACAAGATTTGGTGCTTTGAACACCCTGTGCGTAAAGTCATTTAACCTGCTGCCTACTAGGTGTCGTCTAATTTATTGTGAAATGTTGTAATGTGAGCATACTATGATCTAGAACAATGAAACCAATACACGGTTCATAAATGCATCAAAGCCTCACTGCAGTCATCCTCGCGCGTAAAATCCATGTTCGGCTACGGGGTAACGTGATCTCGTATCCTGAGCCTTGTCAAATATCAAACGATGCCGAAGAATGTGTATCCAAGCAATTTTCATGCGGAGGATTTCCACCTCTAAAGAGGCCATGTAATTAAGCCACCAAGACCCCTCTCATATGTCTTACCGCAAATGTCGAATGTCCAAGGCGCAGGTCACGCAACGTTTGGCGAGCTCCGAACCATTTTCTGTCCCGTTAGCTGAACTACAAGCAGCTGCTGTTTCTGTCTCGTCGACTTCACGGCCAGTATCGCCTGCCTGTTCTTGTATTGCACCATTTGCAAAGTTATCTCGGCATTCCAGCCTTCGTCCTGTGGACACCTGAAATCTATCTCCTTGCCCTCCGTCATGACAACTGTGAAGTACATATATTTTCCTTTCCTTTCGACGCAGTCCACTGTTTTCATGTTGGCAAAGTGCAGCTCCTTGATTTTGCCGGTATCTCCACCGCCGTGGTGCTGATGATGCGGATGGTCGTGCTGCTTCGGCGGGAGAAGCAGAACCCCATCCTCTGTTAGGACGCAATGCTTTTTCTTCCACAGCTGCAGCAAACCATCGCTCCGCTTCTCCAGAAGACCCTCTTTCAGTATCTTTCCGCCGTTCTCCAACATCATGACTAAACGCTCAAATTCTTCGTAGGAATAGCAAACGTTTCTTCGTCCTCTCTGCCGGAGAGTTAAAAGGCATCGAAATATGAAGTGGTCACTGCATTAAGCGGGAGTTGAGACTGTAACCTAATGCCTATTCTGCACAATGTTCAGTGGTAGCCTAGCCTTTATCCGTCTGCAGCCTATCGCTAGAGTGGCTGATATTCTCGGTGTGACTGAGGCTCTCTCTTGCTTGTGGACCGCCCACCAAGTGACATCCAGCGGAAAGAGAACTCGTAGGCAGTAGCTCTGCCCCTCCTGCAGTGTGGAATGGCCTATCAATGTCACAGTCGCCCATCTCTAAAGGTGTCCCAGGCCAATTTCAACTCCGACTACAACATACAGAAAATGTTCTGCAGTATAATACCAAAGTGAGGCAGGGGTTTTGTGAAATGTAATCCTCTTTTAACGATCAACTATGGACATGGAGTGGGCACCCATTTCTGTTTCCCCAAATCCTATCTGCTGCTTTGGAAGTTGGCCTTTTTTGATGGCTAGTGACTTTTATTGAACTTATTGAATTTGAAATAATTTGATTGTAGGCCTATACCCAGCTGAAATGCTAGTGTTGCAGGCCATTTGTCAAATGACAAGTCCACACCATTACTGCATGATTAACCTGAGTTAGCATTTGACCCGTTTGAGTGTCAACACCCAAATGGCCAATACACACCGTATACCCCCATGAATCAGAAAGCTTAAAACATTTCAAGTTTAAGGTTTTATTTGCACTGCTTATTCTGAATACAGTTCCCTCATTTGATATTTGGGTGAAACCGAACTTGACACAAATGAAAACACAACGGCACGTTTAACCAATTTATTCATGAATATACATACACGTACAATTATTGAGTACATTAGTATTTTGTAGCATAGCATTTCGCTTTGACAACAGCTGCTCAAAAGGATCCCAACAGAATCCAGTCGTGTCCCCACAGCAACAATCACTGATCTCTCCTGTCTGTCCCCACCAATGTGCGTTCCTCTGAAACTCCACTACAGAAGGCAGCAAAAAAGGGATGGGCGCTTCCACCTGGACAAACATCTACAACCAAACAAATGGCTGCACTTGGCTTAACTTTGGGAACACATTGGGTCCGATTAATAAATTGTCCACCCCCCGACTATGTATTGCTCTATCATGCTTCCATGTGGCCTACTGGGTAAGGGGACAGGCTACAGATTTGGGGGGGGGGGGGGGATGAAGGTGCCAACAGAAGACCTCAGTCTGCCCTCTACCAGGAAGCCTTCTTACTCCCTTCTTCCCTTCACAGTGATAATCATGAGCATGCACTCAGGGAGCCGTCTGAGACAGCCATGTCACCTATAGCTTCTTCAGAACCCCAGAGAGCCAGTCAAAACCCCCAGAGCACAAGAAAACAGACTTGATTTGGTTGACTAAATCGGGTTTGCCCTACATCTTAAATACACCTCATCTAGGACTTACTCTGCCCAGAGCTAACACTAGCCCAATGTGATTCCCCAAGTTAAGGGTAATGCACTTCAGACTCCTGTGATTAAGTGAGGCTATATGTTTGGTATATCACAAGAGCAAATGCTGCTCATTTCAGAAGGTTATAGAAGGAATATTCGGCCCAGCTCACAGAGGACACCACTGGTACATGACAAAGTAGTACAAAGTTCTATAGAAAAGACAACAGTCAAGCAACCGTGGGCTTACGAGCCACATGTAGATGAGTGTGGACGCCACCTGGTGGCGACTGGGGGAACTGCCAACCCACTTTAAGGATCTGTCTCAAACGCTAAGGGGAAGTGTGACTTGGCTACATCAAGCCATGTGCTCTTCAAAAAGAAAAAAAAGAAAGAAAAAAAAGTTCCCTTCAAAACACTGTAAATCTAAAACCTAACATTAGGGAAGTTCAAAGTAAATAAAATACACATTAGATCAATTGCAGACTTCATTTTCTGTAACATAGCAGCACCAATACATGCCCCTGTTCATTTAACAAATAGGTCCATTAAGTCAAAAGAAATGTAGCGCACTCTACCAGTGTGCCTACACAGGAATGTTCAGATTGTACGAGGTTAACTCTGGTGGCCTGCAAAGGCCTTGCAAGCCGCCCAGCCTGATCAAGTGGCGGGCCAGCTGAGCACCCACACGACTCGGGTACCTGATGACATCACTTCTATTCCTTCACGACTAAAAGGAACACAGCATTGCCATGCCTGTGCTAAGAGCCCGGCTATACTTCAACCCTCAAACAGTTTTCTTCTGAAAACCCAGTGGCCTAAACAAATGGTGGCAAGAAAAGGTCAGGAGGGAGAGGTGGTGGGGGGGGGGGGGGGAAGAGAATTCAAATGAAAAGGAAACAGGTTGGCATTTTGATGTCGTCTGGATACAGTCTCACCACAGCTGTTGTCTAAGAGCAATACAACAAAAGACTTCACAAGAACCCAAACTAGATGAGCAGTGAGACACATGTTCATGCTGTTCAAGGGAAGGTTTCTTTTCTTTTTTTTCCTGCATTCTAACTATCGGTACAGAAGAGGGAAAAAAAACAGGTCTAGTAAAATACTATGCATATCGAGCCACTCTGCTCCCATTATTTAATCATGAGTTGTTTTTGTAGGTTTTTTTCCCGTAACAAAAATCTTGAAACCCTTTTCTTATTATTTCTACCAAGAAAAATACAAAACATTATAAGGCGGTAAGTATCTATGTTTTATTTGAGAAGCAGTTACAGTGCGGTTGATCCTCAAGGCCTCCAGAGACAGACTTCACTGCTGCTTGCACTCGGCTGGAGGGTTAGCGTCCTTCTGCACACAACCACAAGGAGACAGGACAATGTTGGACTGCACCCTCAGCTACGTTCAACACTGACAAACACCATCAATGTTTTTTTTTTTTGTACAATTGAAGCAATAGGTTTCATTAATAGACATGTAGGTGTTTGACTTCCCCCAGAAAACCCAAATATAAAAAGTCCATTGCCAGAATTGTTCTCCAACTAAGAGTGACAGTAGTGATGGACAGTTCTAGTCAAATGGTACACAGAGCACAACTAAAAGCCGTCATAACGGCTGCATGTCTCCTTCAGAAGGACAGGACTACAGGCTGTCTGAAGGGAATGCAGGCCTTATGAGCAGCTATGACGAGTGGGCCGAGGAGGCCAGCTGGCCTCGTGACCTGGGACCTCAAAGCCCTTCTGTGACAAGGGACTTGACTGGTCCGCAGGTCACGACGCCGTCAGGAGAGGAGGCCCGTCTGAACGCCTGCGAGGTGTCCTCCTAGACCCACGGGTTTGAACGACTGAAAGCAAATACATGGTCGCCATGACGCCGGCTACACCCTCCCCTGATGTGTCACAACCAAGAGGGGGAGGAGCCCTACGGATGGAGCGGTGACTCACTGTGACATAAGAACATCCAAACGTCACAAAACTTGATGGCATACACGCAACATTCTTTTCCCAGACAAGAACCAAACTAATAAATAAATATTTGGGTGTCGGAAAGAGACTTTTAGCAAGACGGGACGAATTTGGTCTGGTTGGAAAATGGGGGGGAAAGGGGGTTGGACTAACTTCAACATACAGAAATACAGACGCTTAAAGCAGGGCTCTCTAGGGTTAAAGGAAATTGTAAAAACAAAAAAAAACAACAACAAACCACTATGTTAGTTGTAAGTGCATGAGGGATGAAGAAATGGGAGGGTGAATAGAGATGGATGTAAAGGAGGGAGGGGGGTGGGGGTGCAGTAAGCTGACAATTCACAAGCTGTACCTACCAGGATGGGGTTATTTCTACAGATCACTTAAACCTAGTGAGGAGAAACGTATAGAGAGGAGCTGACAGGGTGCCCAGTGATCGCAAATAAGAACATGAATGACTTTTTAAAAAGCTAAGTAGCAGGAATACAGAATTTGAGGCTTGTCAACAGGCTGGCAGACGCAAGAGTACAGCATCCATTTCACCCAAAAGGAAAAGTTTATAATAAATAAATAGAACAAAACCTGCACCACAAATGCTCTGGAAAATTAGTATTTAGTTGGCGATTTACATGCAGATTCAAGAAAGCAAGATTGAGAGCCAGCATGCTTCCCTAGCTTATCACAGGAAGAGTAGAGAACCATTTAGTCTACCGCTACACAGAGGAGCTATTACTAGGACTGAACGTGGAGGCCCTGTAGCCTGTCAGAGGATCTGAAGCCATCATTGGACCTGTAATGGCCTGAGAGAAGCCAGTAGGGCAGCCACAACAAAAACAACATGTGGAAAAAGCTGGTGTGTGATGGGATGCATTTGGACAGTATGTATTCTGTATGTTGAAATCTTCTAGCTGTGGTGGCACTAGGATTCAGAGTTGTGACTGAGCGGCCTGGTCTTAGCGAGACCGGTCAGCTGGTACCCACCTTGGGATCATAGTCTGGGTCGTTCTCTTCGTCCGCCTCCTCCTCTCCCTCCTGCAGACAGACAGGCCGTTAGCAGTGTTAGCACCCCAGCATGTTTGTGGATGTCATGTAGGAGCTGCAGCCTCAGTGTGGCAGAGGCCCTGGGTTACGTACCTCATCATCAGCCTCCTCTCCTTCCTCATCATACTGGAACATAGAGAACACCAGGGTTAGAGACATGTCGAGGCACACAGACGAGCTATATACACACAGAGCTGCTGTATTCACACAGTTGCTAGCTCCCTCTGGCACAAGCTGTACGTTATGGAGGATTATAGGGGCCAAAACGAAATAAATAAATGGCTAAATACTTTCATAAATAATTATATAATACAAAGCTTAAATAAATGCTTAATTATATAATTTAATGCCTAATTGACATACAAAATGTATAAATTACAAATTAAATGACACTAAATATATAAATGTTACAAGTATTTGTGTGTATATATAGATTTACGTTTTCATGTGTTCACATTTATTTATTTATACTTTCATTTATCCACAGTGTAACTAAAATAAATCTGTTGTCCCACAAAAATACTGTTAGTGCGCTGCTGAGTCGTTACTGCACGTGCACGCCGGCAACACCTCGCAGCCTAGCAGGGGAGGGGCCAAGTGAGGCCGGCAACACCTCGCAGCCTAGCAGGGGAGGGGCCAAGTGAGGCCGGCAACACCTCGCAGCCTAGCAGGGGAGGGGCCAAGTGAGGCCGGCAACACCTCGCAGCCTAGCAGGGGAGGGGCCAAGTGAGGCCGGCAACACCTCGCAGCCTAGCAGGGGAGGGGCCAAGTGAGGCCGGCAACACCTCGCAGCCTAGCAGGGGAGGGGCCAAGTGAGGCCGGCAACACCTCGCAGCCTAGCAGGGGAGGGGCCAAGTGAGCTTGAGCGAAGTTAGAGGAGCACAGCCACTATGATGTCAAGGGAGTTGTGTACCGAATGTAGAGAAATTGACATGTCGACCACTGTAGCATGCGATATTTCCTTCATTGAATCCGCACTAGGTGCTGCCAAAAGCAGTCGATTCAAGTTGAACCACCAATCAGAGGCTTTAACCCGCCCCCTGACTTGGTGACGGCGGACGACAGATTTAGTTTGCTGCAGCAAATTACACCGTGGATAAATGAAAGTATAAATAAATAAATGTGAACAAATGAAAACGTAAATCTAATATATATACACACACACGTCATTTTTATATATTTAGTGTCTCATTTTATCATAGAATTATTTATGTATTCAAGTATTTAGCCATTCAGTTATTTATTTATTTAGTTTTGGCCCCTATAATCCTCCATAGTACACTAGGGCACGCACACACAAACCACCCACATCGTCATCGTCATCCTCGATGGCCTCTCCTGTGAAGTAGAGCACAGCCCGGGGGACGATGCGCTCGCGGATGAAGTGTCCAATCTCAAAGTCTGCAGCCAGCACCGCCTCAGAGTCCTCATCCTGGAGGACACACACACACACACACACACAATGACACCACGCCGCATGACTGCACAACCTAAACCCTGTTGATCTGGATCAAGTAATCTGGTAAATAAAAGATGTATTGTCAAACAGGGAGGTCTACTCACCAGTTCTCCACTTTCTGGAACTGTGGATTGAAAAAGATTTAAATGATCAATACGACAGCTTGAAAAGCAGGGTTATTTTGAACTGGCAAAAATGCATCCAACAGATGTTCAGAGTTCTTACCCTCTGGCGGAGTGAAGAAGTTGAAGAAGGAGTCGTTGGGGACGGTCTTGGTGACCGTCCTGACTGTGCCACGCCCCTTGTGTTTCTGCTTCTTCTTGATGGTCTTGAACGTGACGTTCTTGCCCTTCGTCCAGTCAATCGTACAACTGTGGGACAGAGGAGGATTCAAGGTAAGGTTCAGACTGGTCACCGATTGGCTCTGAGGCTCAGGGTATGGGGGTTATAAGGCAGGTGATTAGTCCCCAAGCTCAGGGTGTGAGGAACTAAGAAGCTGATTGGTCCGTACCCCGTGCAGCCCATGATCTCTGGCCCGTCAAAGGAGAAGGGGTCGCTCTCGTCTGGCTCTGACCTCATCTTGTAGGTTTTGGTCAAAATTGTGTTTGTGAAGAACTCGTTGGGCTCAAAGTAGAATTCTAATGAGAAGCTCTGGAGACAGGAGAGCACAATGAGGAGACGGGTGTGAGCATGAATAAGATGCGAATGACAAAAAGGTATAAAATACTGTCAACAAATACTTTTCAATCACAGCATGATCTGGAACTCACCATTGGCTGGCCAGGATCTGAGAATTTGACTTTGATGTCTTGTAAATGTTTGAGGATAGGCTCATCATGCTCCTAAAAACAACATTAGATATTAAGTCTTTGACTTCCACCCTCCCAACAATATATATAAGAATAACGCAAGATTGTAGTTGATTGTTATTGTTGCAGTCTAGTTACAGCACACACCATTCCTTGGCACTAACCACCAAAAAAACTGAGCTGATGATCCCTTGATCTACTGTACTTAGTATATGCAGAATTTGTACCTTGGTTTGGATGATGAAGTGAAAGTTAACATGCATTTCTTGAAGCAGCCACTAGATGGCAGCGTGGCTCCGGAGCCCCAGTGTGAGCAGTAACTATGGCCGTGTTGTGACCTAGTTTCCTCCCCGAGCCTGCATGTGGTTCCCTGCTCGGCGAGCCCTGCCTACCTGCAGCATGTCGCTCAGCAGGTCCACGTTCTTGAACACCGTTAGCCAGAACTCTGGGATGCCTTTGGGGTCTTCCTTCTCCTCGTCTTTCTTCTCCTCCTCCACCTTGGCCTTCTCCTTCATCTCCTCCTAGGAAAGAGAGGGAAGAGAGGGAGGGTGCAGGCATCTTTGTCAAAAAAGGGCAGGACACATTGTGCCTCATTTCCAAAAATAGACACTTTTTTTTACAGATCTACCAAGAAACATGCTTTAAATGGGAAGATACATTTATACCAGTGCACAACACTGATAAAATCAAATTCGACATGCATTTGCAATGACATCAATCAGATGGGCTGAGAGGCAAGCCCCGCTGGTCCTGCTGGGTGTGTGTGTGCGTGTGCTGGGGTGACAGAGGAGGCATAGAGTCACCTGTACCTTCTTACTTACTGTCAGCTCTTCCTCCTCATCAGCCTTCCACTCACACTCCTCGTCTGTGGGCTCGTAGCTGGCCTTCACTATGTCGCTCCTCTGCAGAGGACACAGGCAGGCAGGAGGGAGAGAGAGAGAGAGAGAGCCCAGTCAGACATGACAGTTTGGCACATGGTGTTGTTTTCTTAAAGAGGGTACACCGGTACAAGCACAAGACCTGATGGCTACAACATACAGGTGAACTAGGCAGAGACTAAAGTGGTTGCTTTGGTGACAGCGTTGTGTGCTTGGGCTGTGTGCGTTTAACTTGATGTCTGAGGGGAACAGAGCAGGAAGCCAGAACTTGAACCCCCCTCATCTCAGCCCCACAAAGGCACTGATGCCAAGAGCTCGAGGGTTAAGGGGCAGGAATACACAGCCCATTCAATCCCACCCCACCCTCGTCCGACACACTAAGTTATCTGTGTAAACCAAGATAAGTGCAATAGGGACTGGGCTGCCAAGCCAGCGCTTTGTGTCTCCGAGCCAGCAGCCTGGCAGCACTGTGTGTGTGTTGGTCTGACCACCCTCCCCCCCTCACCCCTTCCACACTTCTCCATTATAACTGGATCCCTAGAACAGCTCTTTTATTTCGGCTAAATCTTGAACAAGCCTCAAAGGGCAGACAATAGCGTGTGTGTGTGCGTGTGTGTGTGGAGGGGAGAAAGCAGTAGAAGGCCGTCAGCCTTGGATAAGCAGCAGCCAACAGAGGAACAAGGCAGTCACACAGGCTGCTCACCAAGATGACCATGTCAGACAGGGCCAGGCAGGGACGCCATTCTACAGTACGACCCAGGGGTCACACAGGCACGAGGCCCGCACAGTGAGGGGAGAGAGGGGGGCGTCTTACCTTGTCGAAGAGAGGCTGGTAGAGGGCAGCGTATTTCCTCTCCAGCTCGTGGACCTCCTCGTAGAACTTGGCCTCAATGTGGGCACATTTGACCTGGAGGTTCTTCAGGGCGTTGACACGCCTCTTTACGACCTTCGGTAAGCTGGAGTGGACACGGAGAGGACAGGGTTACCAAGGGATACCAGGACATTCACTGACACAGCGCGCCAAGGGTTACCAGGACATTCACTGACACAGCACACCAAGGATTGGCTAACAAAGGTCCTTCAGAGGAAAAGGATCTCGTGTGTGCTTGCAGTCCCATGTGGGCCAGTCATGGCTATGTAAAAACTAAACTGGATCTAGAGCAACAATAAACATGGGAGTTTAGATGAGGTTTCACCTAAAGGCCAAAACGAACAAGAATTAGTTGCAGCCTTCGTCTATTGGTCGATTACAGAAAGCTACAGTCCTATGGCATAAGATGTACATTCCTAATGCATGTGACTTGATTGCACTATAAGTTATGTACAGTTCCTCTTTTAGTAGGTAATGGTAATGTCATTTGGATGCCATTGATAATTCTCAGACATACCTATACATCCACACTTACAGTGCTGAGGCCATTCTCAAGTCATGTGAATACACAAGCATTCAAACGTAAACACTTTGCACATAAAAAGCTGAGAAAATAATTGGACAAGTTCTCAGTTCTTAGACAAGATTAAGAACTCTGATCAAGTAGAAGCTTCCCATGGTGACTTGAGTTTTAATAAAAGGGGGTGGGTAACTGGGTTCAAGTGAAGGACAGTTCTGTAGCATGATCTCTGTCCTCAGCACTACAGAACTAGACCTGGGTGAAGGCCCTTAGGCATTGCATCCCGGGTAGGGCTGACTGGAGATAAAGAGCAGAACTGAATTATTAAATAATGGGTTATTCCTGCCTCACTGTGGTTGATTGATTAGTCACCTGGCCTCCCTCCAGTAACAGTCATACACCAAGGGCAACCAACATGTCTGAATTGCTCAGTGTCGGAGCATTTGACTGCAGATCAAGATCTAGGTTGAAGGTTCAAATCCCCCTTTTGAACGGCGCTTTACATTTACATTTAGTCATTTAGCAGACGCTTTTATCCAGAGCGACTTACAGTAAGTACAGGGACATTCCCCCCGAGGCAAGTAGGGTGAAGTGCCTTGCCCAAGGACACAACGTCATTTTGCACATCGAACCGGTAACCTTCAGATTACAAGCCCGACTCCCTAACCGCTCAGCCACCTGACTCCCGCTTTAGAGGAAATGTCTGCTAAATGAACTCATGGTATCCTTGTAGTACACACAGTATAGTGTGTATTTTTATTTTTTATAAATGTGGTTCCTGTTCTAAACCTGTTCTACTGTGACAACTCCCTCATGAATATTTTTTTTTAACCAGCATTAGAACCAAGGCCATGAAGATTAAGGGGCTGAAAACGTCCCAGCCCTCGTGTTCCAGTGGTAAACTGTTGGACAGTTAATTTGCCGAGGGCTTCTCTGCCTCAGCGACACCCCCAGAGTCTCTCCCTCCTCTGGGCTTCAATAACTCAAGGTGGCCCTGCCAGCACCTACGCACACACCCACGCACGCAGCCACGCTGGGGGGACGAGCCAACAACAGCTTTTATGGAGACATGCCTTGTTTAATGGCCGGGTGCAGAAATGATGTTCTTATTCGAAGGAGACTTTAGAGGTTTAATCATGGGGTGTCCCTGGTCCTTCAGTTAATGCTTTAGTGATGGAGAAGGGTCCATGATCTCATTTCAATTCTCATCCGCATTTTAGACGTGTGTTGGATGCAAAGACCGCAAAAGTATCTCTCAAGCACTACAATCAAAAGCAGCCTTTTGATAGAAACACTGCTCATTTTGTCCCATCACTGCAGTTTCAGGTTAAATTTACTGGCCTGACCCAGAAAAACCTATACACTTTTTTTTTTATAAACTAAAAACGTTAGGCTACAGGAAATGGTAGTGAAGGGGTACAGGAAGAGGAAGCAGACTGCGGCCTCACCTCTCCATGTATCCTGACGGCGAGCCAACCAGACCGTCCAGCCTCTCCTGCAACGCAGCCAGGATCTGTGGGTTCTGCATCATCTGCACCGTGAGCTGGCGAGCTGAGGACACAAAACACCCATTTAAGATCAGAGACTCCCCCAATCAAGATCCAAAACACCCCCAATCAAGATCCAAAACACCCCTAATCAAGATCCAAAACACCCCCAATCAAGATCCAAAACACCATTTTAAGAAAAACAAACACTCATTCAGAATACAAGACAACCATTTGATCCCTAAATTTAGAACACAAGACATCCATTTTGGGGGAGAAAAGAAATTGATAAGACGACTCTACAGAAAGGAGAGAGACAACACCACAGTGTAAACATGTTTACTGAGGTGAAGGGCAAACAAATGGGTGGCAGACAAAGCAATCACTGGAGTCCTCCATGTTGCCAACACCTGTCATGCTCACATATCATAGCAGAAAACCTGGACAGGAAGCCCCTTTCAGGTCTTCATTCCTACGGTCATACAGCATCCAGAGCATCCAGAGCTTAAGACCAAGTGGTCAGACCCTCCATTTAAAATAAAAGGGGGCTCTACAAAAACATTCTGAGTTTCAACTGTAACCAACACCCCACACTTGGTAGAGTTTGCCTGCCTGCTTAACAGGCAAATGTGATTCACCCTGCTGCCTGGTCCACAGCCACATCTCACAGCGAGAGAGAACAAACCTCCGCACAATGACTGGGGCGGAGGGAGGGTGAGGCAGAGCAATGGAGATAGAGATAGTGAGACAGACAGACAGAGGGAGAGCACTGAAGACAGGGAGGGAGGGGAGCATTGCTGCATAATTTACATAGGGAGCCAGCAGACATGCCCTTCCTTCATACACCAGTCAGTTTAAGTGTTAATGCCAGGGTTGATGCCCGCCTGGCCTTGCCACTCGTGACTGACAGGCAGCTCAGTGTGGCAGAGGCGAGCGGACAGGGGGACATGAAGACACCAACAGGGCGACCTTTAACCTTTAACGGTTCCTAAACCTGGGGATGCACAGCAGAAACACTGGAGCAGAGCCAGGCCTGGACAACAGACGCCGTTCCTTTCGAGTGCGTCACTGTGACAACACTCGTTGTGGGATACGATAAGCTTGTTTAAAGCCTTGTCCAAGTGTCGTACAGGTTTTAAATAACAAATGTCCCATCTAACAGAGTAGGAAAAGGAGTCGTTGGGAAAGCCAATAATAACATGAAAAAATATATACAAATGCATAGCTTCAATCCCAAACCACCCACACAGATCTTGGGTGGTCCCACTGGACAGAACCTGGGGGTGTGGCCACGCCCATGGCAACCTCACCTTTGCTGTTGACGTCCTCTCCGGTCTCCTCCTCCTCCACTTCCTCCACATCCTCCATGTCTGCCGGGTCCAGCTCAGCTTGGTCTTTACTGCAGACACAACCGAGAGAGACAGAAAAGGGAGGGTCAGACTATAAACAAAGACCCGTCCCGGTGCCCTTTTCAAGAGGGAGGATTCACTGTGCAGAACTGACAACCATTTCAACTTTTGCATGTCCTCCCTCTCTGAATAACAAAGGACAGTAAAGCCCTGTGTGGGGGGAGTGGAGGAAATTCGCTTTCAGATCCTGGAGTGACGAGGCGAACCTCCACGAGCTGCCAAGTCATCACGCAGGGCCGGCCTATGAGCTCCTCCCTCCATCTTCCTGTCACGTCTGGGAACGTGTGGGAGATCAAAGGACTAACAGTGGAGGGTGTCGCCATGACAGACTGTGGGGCTGAGGGGCTGTGTCCCTGTGTGTGACAACACAGGCCTCCTGGGCCAACGTCAAGGCCCCACTATTAAACTCACAGGAGCTGTCAGCCAGCAGATGACAAGCCCACAAGGGACCTGTGTGTGTGTGTGTGTGCGCGTGAGAAAGAGAGCACAGGCAATAAGGCAAGAGATCATGCAGCTATGCACGAGTGAGTCTGTTTCTGAGTGAGTGTGTATATTCAAACGCAAGCCTCTATTTACCAATGTGTGGTTAAGAGCCAGAGTGGGAGGGAGGGTCAGACGGCGCAGGAGAAACCTGACCCCAGGCATGGCATCCCAAGCAGCCAGGGCTAAGTAAACAGTTAGTGTGATGGCAGCTTGGTGGGAGGAAGGGCCAGACCAGGCAGATGGGTCGCTAGCTGTCCTCCTCACATACACAGCCTGCTACTATGGTGTCAATAATCATCTCACAGCTAGCTTGAACCCAAGTCTAATGAAAGGTGGGTATTAACTAGGGGTGTAACAATATATCGTGGAACAATATATCGCAATACAACATTTTTACAATATGTATCGTCGAGTTATGGCAATATTTTTACAATATGACGTCCGTTTGATCCTATTGGTTGAGCTACCAGTGCGTGACCTACTCTGCACCTGCGTCATGCGTGCATTCACTGCATTCACAGAAATGAACTGAGTTCACTAAATTGTATGTACAACAAAGAACATTCTTGAAAATGTTTTAATGTTTTGGAAATAAATATGTTAATTGAATTCCAGTTTCATTTCAAATGTTCAAAATATCGTGATACGTATCGTATCGTACACCCAGTATTGTGATCCGTATTGTATTGTGAGATGAGTGTATCGTTACACCCCTAGTATTAACACACCTTGCTGGTGGTATTCTGAAATGTTACTGGTAGGAACTCAAATTCTGAGTGGAGCTTGTTTAATTCTGCGAGAGACCAGACTGAAAACAGAGGTGTCTCCTTCGGCTCTACTACCTAACCCTTCCTCTAGAGACTACCTCCACATCGCAGCTGCATAGTGTTGCCTGGAGGCTCCTGGGCAACTGGTGCAGACAGTGCCTACACCAAGGGGATTCAACTACATGTACTCAGCATGTAAAACACTCCAAGTACACTAGCCATCTGGTCACGCGTTATAGTTGTAGCCAGTGCAGATCACACTGTTCCACATACGAGCAATTTACATGTCCTAGAAAGTGTGGCTGCAACAGGGGGGTCAGCAGTTATGATGAGCAAGCCCAACTACCAATAGAAAGCGTGGGTGGTGTCAGACAATTCTATAGGATGACAGGGTAGAGCCAAAACCAGGATAGTTTGCTAAAAGCATTTTAGCAAAATGGACACTTATGCAACAAGGCTCTGTGTTGCACAGTAGCAAATCGAGTGCAGAAGAACTTACTTGTCAATGTCTGCCATTGTAGCCGAGTCTTGAGTGATGCTGTGGAGAAAGGAGGGAGAACGTTTGAGTGCATGGTTAAACAAAGTGGTTTAATTCAAGGAAAAAGGCAAGAAGGAAAGTTTGGGAAAAGTTAACGCATGCCATTTCAAGATACAAAATTGTCAGATGTGTCAGCTGATTTCATCACAGTAGCATAGAAGAAAGCTTTTCCAAAACTCACTATTAACTGAAGTGCGGTTTAAAATCTGATTCTCACCACTCAGTTTACCAGCATCAAAATGGCCTCTTGACTGTAATCCTACCCCTGACTGTTGAACATACAGAGCAAGCAGGTTTGGCACCCTGTCAAAACTAAAATCACTCCAAAAGAACTGAAAAACAAAGTTCACAGATGGCCATTTTCACAGAAGATATTAAAACGCAAAGTATTTCCTTATGAGCCATCTGCTCATTCAGCTCTCAGATCTGCCACCATCTTCTCTGGCCTATTACAGTTACCACACACTCATCCACACTGATGTGTGCTCGGAGCCCCGGGCTACAGCTTTGGTTGCTGGTGAGATGACGTGATGGGTCACTGCACCTGACGACCCCACAGGACGAGCCACAGGGGCCCGGGGAGTCTCTTACAGCACTGACTAAGACTCGGGTAGGGACTGGGGCTGGTGGTGGGGATAGGGGTGGACAGGGTCGACTGTGGCTGGGGATGAAGGCGACTGATGACCACATGGTGAGAGTGACTGATGACCAGACTGGCTTCTCACAGCGCTGAGCACAAGCAATCATAAGGCAAACGTCCCAGCCACAACTGTGACCAATGCTTAGAAGCTTATATGGTAGTTCTAGTTATTGAACTTAATCTTTTACATTTAGTCATTTTTAATATTAACTATTAAAAACAGGTTTTGTGTAGATGTCCAGGACAGGTGCCAACATAGGCAACCTATAGTCTGGTCCTCCAATGATAAGACAGGTGAGGTAGCCCCACCATCACATCATCCATCTGTTCCTCACATGTCTCGTCCTGCTCTCATCCATCACCCAGCTAGCCGGCCACTCCCACACAGCTGCATTGCATTCACAATGTTGTGAACCTGTGTAGCTCACCTGTGATTTCATCCACCGCTAGTAGAAAAGAAACGCAACCAAAATGAAACCAAATCGTTCCAGAAACACAAGGTGACAAATTGTCTGGGCCAGGTAATTCCAGCTGGAGGGATTTTTGACAAAGCAAGCACTCAAAATCCATGTACCTTTTCTTATTTGGCCAACTACCACCCCTGAACTTCAATCTTCATCCAACCTGAGGGAGGGAGAGAGGACCTTCCCTGCCCAGCAAAGCAGAGGAAGGTGATATAATGTGCCAGAGCACATAGCATTAAAAAAAGGTTCCAAAATTTGTGCCTCATTATTGGAGTAAGGAACACAAAAAAAGGGCACCGGTCAAGCAATTTATAATACAGCGTCAGGTCAAGAAACTTACCTGCCGAGTATGCTCTTTGCTATACCAAATTATTCATGCCAAAGGCTGAGCACAAGGCTGTAAAAAGCCCTTCCCAGCACAACGATTCTGAAAACCAAAAGGACCAACCTAAAAACAAAACACCAGCAAGTCATCTAAAGCCTGGGACAATATCCTAGCTTCAACTTGGCCAAGGCACCAGGGCTAGACATCAGTAGTGCTATGCCCAGTTGTCATTCGTTAAGTTCCTGACATACCTGTAAACTCGCATGTCAAAGCATTTCCACACCAATGCTTTAATGAGCGTTTGAGCCTACTCAATTCATAGCGAACATAGCTTGCATAGGCTAGGATTGTTCTGCAATGTATGCTTTGATCAACCACTAAAACTGATGAAACCAGTGAAACTACGTTTTATGAAACGAATACTTCAAATGTATGGTCCCACACCACACCAAAACATTGGCCCCAATTTCTTTTGAAGGAAAAGAAATTGGCACGTGGAAATGCCTATGGATTGACTGATCTCAGAAACGCGCCCTTTACTAGTCGTCTGGGACCACGTGTTGAATGCACCGCTCATGCCAATGGTTGACAAAGAAATGGTGGATGGCTGGCTAGCAAGCTAGCTGCAAGTCAAGCATGCACGGCCTGGCGAACTCTTAAAGAACTGTCAGAATGTGCATCAGGCACGTACTTAGGCTGCCTGATCAGCAGCCATGTGACATAAAACAATGTTCCGGGTGATGTTAATAAGCTAGCTGATGCTAGTGACACTTGTTTTGTCCCCTCTCCATTACTCAACCCTAGTGTACATGCTTAATTGGTTGACCATCACTTGCTTGTGTTGCGAGCTACGCACTTGGCCGCTGCGTTGACAGGTATATGACAGGTCATGCCTCAACAGTAAACTGGGAGCAGTCTTTGGTAGAAGTACATTTAGTTGGGAACGACACAATAAGCCAGCTTTAGCATGTCTCTTCTCTAGCTCGCGCTGCGATCAGACACCAAAAAACTTGGGGCACCCACATCTCCCTCCCTCCACATGCCCCCCTCCCTGAAGGCTTATCGAGAAATAAGGTCAAGTCTAACTGAAAAGACAATAGCAAACAAAATCATTATGGTTAAACACTTCTGGAACCACGACTCAAATTTCAATTTATTTCAAGGAACGCTTCATAGCCGGGCTGAACATGAAGGATTTCATCGTGCATGGAACACATCATGGTGGAAGCCTTGTGTCTCAATGGCTGCTGCTGCTGTCTGATTTGGCGAGCTAACACGTTAGCTAGCTGGTAAGCTACAGCTCCATTTTACATCACTGTCTGCCTAAATAATTCAACGGATACAACTTTAACACATCCATATCGAAAGCTGCCAACGAGCGAAAATGGGAAACACTGTTGGTGTAGATAAAGTCCGCAGATAGAAATTTTCATGTCATTCGCTTACCTTTCGCTGGCGGCTTGACTAGGTTGTGCTGCGCAGTGAAGCGGTCCCAGAGAAAAAGACTCCGCTCTGATGGCGGTAAAAGGGAGAGAGATCCCGCCGCTTGCGCTCATATACATCCAGCGTCATCACGTAAACCGGGTTGTCACCGGGACAACGTTGTACCAATGGGAGGGGCAGGACTTTGGAAAATGTTGGAGAACGTGCCTCCTCGTTATCCCCATGTTGATGGTTTGTTCCAACAATATCAAACACTGTTACCGTTACACAGCAAAAACATGGGTCAATAGTGAACGTTTACATCTTAGACCAGATCAAACTGACGCGGTGCGGATGATTTCTTCTGTTCAATAATTAAGAAATATAGACTTCGTTATAGTTGCTCGGAGATCTGTGCTGCATGATCAATGAAACCCTGTATCCCATTACTGTAATTACAGCTCATAACGACTTTCGTGTGATAACAGGCAGACCGTGAGAGGTGTAAACAAACACGCTGGCTCATCTGCCCCTGACTTAGACTCTTGCTGTGGGCAGAAATGGGAGGATGAAAGTATGAATCATTGCCAATATCAACCAGCAGACTTGACTGTTAGCCTGTTCCACATGTAAGCACCAGATACCGACTCCAGACTGAGCAATCGTTTTGGGCACGGGGCCAAGGTTAGTGTGATACAAACCTTCAAGTACGTTTCCCAAGCATGTGTGGGTGAGATTACATCACTTTCCGATTTTAGTCTAAACAGGGAAGCGAACCTTTTAAAAAAAAGTTATTAAATGCAATAGGCAGTATGCATAAATAAAAACAAAAGATAGTTTTGAACAAAGTTATCATGTATTGCTGCTTGGTCCTAGAGCAGGTGTTTCTAAGTAGTTTAGGTTAGTATAAATAGTGAATCAAGCATTTTTATGCTTTGTGTTTCGAAAATACAATATGCAGCATTGTACTAAAAACCTTATATATTACAAAGTTGTCCTGAATTGCTGCTTGCTCTTGGTGTAGGTGTTTCAACCCACAGAAAGCCACTTCACTGTAACAATGTTATTTGAATGTTGAAAGGGCGGTATTGTCAAGTGAGGCTTCTTTCTGTCACAAAGACCACAGCTCACCACAGAGTATTTATAGAACTCACCTCGAGATCCGACTTTGTACTCAGATGTTTATTTTTAATGTTGATCCCACTTGGTGGCATGACTCATTAGAAACACTTTGTTTAAAGCCCCTGGCAAGATACATACACACCCAACACATGACAAGTGATGATGCAAATCTTTGTTGATACACTTCTGCCAGCAACAATGAGGAAAGAGCTGTTAATATGCTGTGGCAACCGGAAATAATTAAATGTATTATAGACAACTTGTCAATTATTTTGTATGTTTAATGAGTTTAGTAGTATTAATGCATGTTGTAATGTAGTGAACTACCTTTGCGTCTGTTAATAGAGACAAGGACAAGTGTTCTATTACTGGGCCTCTGTGTTCCTGCCTGTAATCTGGGAGTCTTTAAACAGGCTAGAAGGAAATTAGGTACAAGCCTGCCATTTAAACAGCAGGACACAACAATCCCTCAAAATGTCAAGGTGAGTTTGTGTTTGAGGTTGGCTGAAGTTTCAGCCAGTAATCTCACTTCTTTCATGCATTTGATATAATTTATCATGGGTTTTTTCCAACATTGCCTGAACTGATTTACTCCCCTGGCCAACTGTGGACTATAAATACAACGTTAATCAAGTGTCACATTTTGTATTCTCTCCTTCAAAGCTTTAATAATAATGTTTGTAGAGTAAATGACAAAATAGATGTTTTAAACGTTGCAATATGCATCTTAAAATCTCAGAGCATGCAGATGAGATCCATGGAGCTTTATTGCTGCAGTGTTCTCAACAAAGGGCTTTGCAGACAAAATAAACAGGAGATGAAAGGGAAGTCATGTGCATCCAGGAACCAATTGTTTTCAAGCAATTAGAAAACAAATTCAGATTCTGTCGACGGAGCGAACGTTGCTCTCACACATATCAATGAGGCAAGTATTCCAAATGTTATCCTAAATGTCACTGCCGTCTAAGCTTAGCTTAGTATTTCAGCCAACACATCCATACAAGCACTGTCCTGAAGTAGCATACATGGATATAACACCAGCTATCAAGTTTGAAGTGTAAATAGTCTGTCTTTGTTCTCCACACTGCAACAGTGACCTGGATGGGAGAGTTAGGAAACACACACCAGATAGTTGGCTCAGAAGCATTCAATTTGAAAATTAAAGTTTCACCAAGGCTATGCATTATTAACAAAGGAGGCACACAAGTCTCGAGAGATAAGCCTGCAAGTTTTTTTTTGCAACCGATGATGTATTTCCTCGGATAACAGCCCCCACACCTGTATTACGGAAAAACACCTGCATAGTTGACAACGTGATTTGCATACTTCTGGTGTAAATGTGTCGGTTTACCTAAATTCACTCATTCATTTGTTTTTCAACATTTATAGAAAGGCAGTATTCAGCTAAATAGGGTGACCTGTGACATAACCTGTGAACTTCGGTGAGCTTTTTGTGAACCCTGACAACGGTCATTGTTGGTCACCTATACGCTGTAGGAAATGGTGACCTGTAAAGAAATGAGTGAACGCTTGATTGACCTCCGCGCCTCACCTTGGAGAATGGGGAGCTCTAACAAGGTGGCCCACATGTGAAGGTGACTCTCTTTATTTTGGGGTAACAACTCCCCTCTCACTGTCAAGGTTCTAGAATCACCTGAGGTATGCAGTGTTGCTTATGCTTAGGAAAGCAGAATACGTTCTTGAGCCTTGATTATTCCTGATTTAGAGGATGATGGTGATGGCAAGCCTGATTAGAGGACATGAGATGGATTAGAGGATGTAATTAGTAGGCTCAAACACACTGTATATTTGAAGAAGAGATATCCCCACTTAATTCCCCCCGAAATAATTCCTACATCAGTCTACATTTTCTTTATTGCTTATAGTTTATAAAAATATTAGCTCACATAAGATAGGATTAGGATAATATATATAAAAATGAAGATGTAAGACCATACTGGATTTAGGTTAGACACTTGGGAAACAGTTGAGAGGTGCTCTGTTGACCAAGAATTCCAATGTACCTGTACAAAAATTTCTCCCCGGCCCTTTCCTAAGGTATGTCAGCTCTAATCAGAAGTGACATAGGTGAGCTCCCTCCACCCCCCTACAAAAGAGTACTCAGAATATTCCACCAGGAGGGACGTGCCTGTAGACTGGAGACAGGCCTTGAGGACAACTGGCTGCACTTGCACTGTGCGGGGGACAGCCCTGACAGCTATCATTTAGTCATTTAGCAGATGCTCTTATCCAGAGCTATCAGATGGAAAATAGGTGTACAGAGTTTCACAGACTCGACTTATTACTGACTCACCTTAATGGAACCCTTAAACATGACAATAATATGGAAATGAGGTAGGGCTTCAGATTAGTTGGCTCTGAGGCATCTGAGTCAGAGTCAAGAAATTATTCTAGAAGCGAGACTCAGCTTTTAAAAAGGAAAACTGCTTTAAAAATTGATATAAAAATATAATTTGGGCTCTCAAATGACCTCCCGAGAGAGAAGCAAAGGGTGATATTATTGCTCATGTTTAATCACCTGCATTAACAGTGCTGACAGATGCTACCCTCATGGCAACAAGGTCCCTTGCCATCCAGATATTAGCCAATAAGAGCTCTTCGGCAGAGCACCAGAAGAGACTCGTTCACTGGTGCAGTCGAGTAAAATGATCATTTTCACTTTTCAGCTGCCAGCTGTCTCTGTTGTCAGCCAGAATAAAGCCAAATTGAGACAGACTCATAAGTTAAACTTTCTTTACAATATGGGGAATAATTCAAGAGCAGCTTCAATTGACTGATCTAGACAAGACTGGCACGACCAAAGCATTTGCAATAGACCTGTACTGTATACGGAAGGTCTATCTGTGGTGTTGCATGAGACAATGCCTGTGCCTTGACAGTACAAAAGTCCCTGTGAGCCAGGGTGGGAACACACTTACATATACGCATAGATTGGTCTCCGACAAGCCACAATCTGTACCACTAAATAGATCCCTGCCGCTCTGCTTCGGTGGCCTGCTGTTAGTATACCCACACCACCCTCAGTTGGAGACCTCATGACTGAAAAACGTACAGACGGCGGTAAGAAGAGATGACATATAGACAGAGGAAAGGCTTAAATATTTATGACAGCCAGAAGCTCCTCTTAACCCTTTGCGGGTGCTCCTGCATTCTACTTTCCCTCAGCTCCCCTCGGCTGAGGGGCGAGTGTGATGACACGTCTCTTTGTCGGGTGAGCGAGCACAGCAAGAGAAACGGGAGGAAGGAGAGAGGCGAGGGATCTGATTGGGTTTCATCGCCTGCAAACTGCGTTAGCTCTGGAGGTTACACCGTCAATTCAACAGACACAGAGAAGAGAGGACAGAAAGATAGTGATTTGTGCTTTTTATCTCCCTGGTAACACTAGAGCAGGGAATTTGTTGTTGTTTTTGTTTTGTTTTATTTCAGAAAAGAATCTGCTTAATATTTCATTGTAATGTATAATTAACAGTTTGGCACAAGATTACACACAGACCCTTTCTTTCCTTTATAAATTACATAAAACGATCTCCCATAAACGTTAAACCTTATAATTGTTTGGACTTAATAGGGATTCTTATGACATTAGAGTACATCTGATGGACAAAAATAGCAAAAATAACAACAATAGTCTGTAGTACAACAACATAGATTGAGTTGTGTAGTTGAATGCTGTTGTCTCTGTTGCGACATGGCTTTGTTGACAATCTGTGAAGAACATAATCCAGGGCTCACAGAGGATTTGAGGCATGTGTTTTTTTATTTGCTCTGCTTGGCAGAGATATGAAGGAGAATTGGTCACTTTACAATGTGGCATATAAACACACTTCCCAAATCTGACCACCAAAGTACAGTATTTGAATCCACGTTTTCGGTCCTTGAACGTCTGTTGTACTTTCTATGTGGACAGTTTGTACATTGCTTTGGATAAAAGCAACTGCTTGATGAACAAAATGTAAATGCAATTGTATGTCACACAAGCCTATGTGTATGGGAGACTGCTATCTGTTATGGAATCTAATATGTCACAGTTAACAGACACCAAGACAAGTAATCGGTTTGTTTTTATAATCTCCCCATATGGCCACTCCTTCTTGTTCCTTCTGTGGGGGAGCTGGGTACCGGGGAATGCTGCAAAGAACGTTTTAGTGGGGTACTGTACCAGTTAGCTCAGAACGTTCTTAGAACCATCACAGCGGACAGCCTTTAATTCAGGTGAGACACAAATACACACATACACACACATAAAAACCCACACAGACATCCATACAAATGTAATGGGACTTGCACACAGCAGTCACATAGTGTGTGTCTGTCCAGGGGAGAGACCTCTGTGCTGGCAGAATGAGTCGTGACATCTGGGTATAATGTGCATGCAGACATGTACTGGAAGAAGAACAAAGGGAGGCTTGAAAGAGGAGAGGAGAAGAGAATAGGTGAGGAGAGAAGAGGAGAGGAGGCGAGGAGAGGAGAGAAAAGGAGGGGAGGGGAAGAGAGAACAGAAGAGAAGAGGAGAGGAGGAGAGGGGAGGTGAGGAGAGAAGAGGAGGGGAGGGGAGGAGAAGAGAGAACAGAAGAGGAGAGGAGGAGAGGGGAGGTGAGGTGAGGAGAGAAGGGGAGGGGAGTCCTGAGTAGAAGAAACTGGCATCATGGAGCCTGTTCTTCCCTGCTTTGAAAGGCTTGATAAATACTTAACTAGGCTGCAGCACATGACTTAAACCCATTACATAAGCCTATGTGGAAAAGGGTTTGGGAAGGCAGACATGCTTGTGACATGAGGATCTGGAGGGGACACAGAGGGGAGCAGGTGTGGAGGAATATTGATACACACACACATACTCAATTACATCATCCAAGAAAACACAGATTGTAATGTTCCATCTGGTAACAGAATAGCTCACCAAGATTCCCTCCGCAGCTTATCTGCTTTTGACTGAGAGATCAGAAAACAGATTAAGAGAAAGAGGAAGATAGTGGAAGAAACAGAGACACAGAAAGATAGAGACAGAAAGAGAGACAGACAGAGAGAGACGCGAGACAGAAAGAGAGAGACAGAGAGACAGAAAAAGAGAGAAAGCGACAGAGAGTAATCTTAGTAAGAATAGGACATCCTCGACATTAAAAGTAATCCTCTGCCAGTTTTGACAGCTTTTTAAAATAGAAACGTAACAGCTGCTGATGAAAAAGGTTGCTGTTCTATAGTTCCTTTTATAGTGACAGTTCTGGCATTCATGCTGTGAAAAGAAATAGACATGTTTGTCCACTCCCCGGTGTCAACCCACAAACCAGCTTCAAATCCAATTAAATGAAACCACAAAACAGAAACTTAAAAGAATAATCTTTTTTAGATGAAACGTACAACATGTCAAAAAAAAACAGAGGCAAATGAAGCATGGCTGCCCAGCTGGATGACGATTTCTGGTAAAGTCTACAGAATGAGATGCATCCATCTGGACCTTCTGCAGGGTGTGCTCTCTCTTCTCCTCTCATCTCCCTTCCTCTCCTTCTACCCCCCCCCCCCCCCACCCCCACCCCCACCCCAGACACTCAACCTCATCCATCACACCTCTGCCCGCTTCCTGTCAGAACACCCCTGGTTCACTATTAACCATACTGGATACATGCCTGAGCTGTGTCGATGTGTTGCCATGTACAGGGATCCTCTCCTGGCTCCTTATCTTGGGGTTCCCTTGCTGATATGGTGGAACAACCAGAAACACACACACAGTATGCTAAGATGGGATAAGATGCTTAAGAGAGAGCACATGCAGCATAACAAAAACGTCATGTAATACGAATGTAAAATGAAACAGTGAGATTGATTTAGATGAGAAGATATTTAGAGGCTTCAAACATGAGTATTTGTAATCAGTAATAGTGCAATGGAATCTTCCAGGGGATTGAAAGAGAGCTCTGAGGTGGCAGAGACTTGATTAAAACTGTTCAAAACAAACAACAGCATGTCATCTCCTGATTGGAGTGAATTGCATTCATTTGTTCTGAAATCAAAACAATCAGCAAAACAAACCCAATGGCTTTCCAACGGCAGTAACTGGAAATATAGGAGAGGAAGCATGAAAGAGTCTTTAAGATTTGCATTTCTGAGGGTTTCAGTGGGGCTCCTTTAGGCTGCGTGTGATTGTCACGGCCTATTTCCTGAGCCCTTTACGAATTCATTACCCAATAACAACAGAACGTCAAGCTCATCCATATGTAGCCTCTCTACACATCAGCACATCAAGATACAGTCACCGAATACAATTATTAGAGCTCTTTGTATTCTCAGTATGGCTGAGAATACAATTAAATTCAGAAGCAATAGAAGCTTTTTAAGGACTGAAAAGAAAAGCAATCACGATCATTAGAGATGAGCACAGATTGGAGTCTCTAAGTGGTAATGAACTCAAATGTCCTTTTAATGAGTCATGTAAGATAATAGATTACCCTTCTCTGGTGTTTCTACTCAGGGGACAAGTTAGAGAGGAGGAAGAGGAGAGGTGGAGGAGGAAAGGAGGAGAAGAGAGGAGGAGGAGGAGGAGAAGTACTGTAGAGAGAGGAGAGGAGGAGGAAGAGGAGTACTGTAGAGAGAGGAGAGGAGGAGGAGGAGGAGAAGGAGAGGAAGAGGGGAGAAGGAGTAGGAAGGGGGAAAGAATAAATGCTAACATGCTAGCTAATCTGAGGGGTTGAATAAAAAACAGCCACATTGAAGTGGAGGCTGAGCGAGGTCACTGAAGTATGCCAGCCACAGACAGGGAGACACACTACTGACCATACAGCATGCCTCCAAGTGTGTGTTGCTTCAGTATACGTGTGAAATATAAACGTTGTTGTGTCATCTTGTGCAACTGCATACTGTTTCCCAGTACCTATTATTGACCTAACATAGTTGCTGATCTTAAAACCCATTCAAAAGGGAAGTTCCCTTTTTTTTATTTTATTGAGATGACCAGAAAACAGAAAACAGGTTGTGGCGAATAAATGTCAGTCCTGCTCTGAAGGCCACTGTTGTTAAGCTGTCATCAGTGTGTCAGTCTGAGCCACCAGCCCTCGAAGGCAGAGAAGCATCTAGAGAATTCTGCTTCTGTACTGAGCTACTCTAGTGAAACACTGCAGCATAGTGAAGAGCTGCAGTATAGAGCTACTCTAGTGAAGAGTTGCAGTATAGAGCTACTCTAGTGAAGAGCTGCAGTATAGAGCTACTCTAGTGAAGAGCTGCAGTATAGAGCTACTCTAGTGAAGAGTTGCAGTATAGAGCTACTCTAGTGAAGAGCTGCAGTATAGAGCTACTCTAGTGAAGAGCTGCAGTATAGAGCTACTCTAGTGAAGAGTTGCAGTATAGAGCTACTCTTGTGAAGAGCTACATAGAAGACTGAGCAAGAAAAAGATAGGTTGAGAGACAGAGAAAGACTGAGAGAAAGAGATACATGTAGAGGAAATCCGTGAAACGTGAATGCTGGGGTTATCGCTGCATCACCAGGTGGGTGATAGATTATCTCGTCACATGTTGCCAGTTAACCTTTCAGGACCTGAGGGACACACCAGATCGATGGTGGAGGGGGGGACCAGGCTGGGGGGAGACTGTCACAGAGTGGGGATGGTCAGGAAATCAATGGCTGGATCAAACCATGCACAGAGTCAGTGAAGTTGAACCTTCAGTGATCTTAGGTCAATTTCAGGTTTGTAAATAGGATTTGAGGAGACTAAGATGTGTTAAATCTTCAACTGAAGGTCGATTTAGAATGGAATATTTATTCCTTTTATTGTGTGTGCGACACAAAGCTACAATACAAATATTTCACCCGGGGCGATCACACGGCCTTGTGAATCCATCTTACCCCAGAATGAGAACTCGCCGAGATGTGCTGCAGTGGCAGAAACCGATCCGGCATTCTGGATCGATTGATTTTCCTGGACTCTCACACTCGCACCATCTCCCTCACTCTTGGTTGTGTTTGTAGAGATGAGCTAGTACATGATAGAACCTGAGGATGGACACCGAAGTCTAGTAACATGATAATAAATGCTTGCATGGTTTAATATTGGGAACAAATGCTCGTCTTGCCTTGATAAAGATTATTAGCATTGCATAATAAACATTGTTCAAGCACAGTTGCAGACCTGAAACTGACAGTTAGCTGTCCAGTATTCAATTTGTATCATTTCCCGTAACTGACATAGAGGAGAGGAGTGTGTGAGAGATGGAGAGAGCAAGTGAGGGAGAGATGGAGAGAGCAGGTGAGGGAGAGATGGAGAGAATGAGTGAGGCAGAGATGGAGAGAATGATTGAGGGAGAGATGGAGAGAATGAGCGAGGGAGAGATGGAGAGAATGAGTGAGGGAGAGATGGAGAGAATGAGTGAGGGAGAGATGGAGAGAATGAGTGAGGGAGAGAGGAACTGCCGGGAAGAGCTGAAGGGGTATCCACCGGTCTTCCCCAAAGCCATGCTAAAAATAGCAGAACCCAGCTTTTTAATTAAGCTCTGACAAAACGTGCCAGCCTCCAGACGAGGAATTACTCCCAAAACTGTAGACAGAGAAGGATGGAGGCAAATGAAAGGAAGAGGTAGAGAAACAGAAAGACAGACGAAGAAAGAGAAAAGTAGAGAGAGAGACAGACAGACATAGTCAGAGAGAAAAAGGAGAAGGAGATTCACTGATTTGTCAGAGCCAGATGTTGTAGGGCCCAAAAGGTATAGAGGAAAGAAACAAGAGAGTGATGGAGCCAGAATGGGATATATGAAGAAATGCAGTGACTGTATAGTGATTGTGTAGACGGCCCCAGCCTCAGCTCCAACATCAGCCTCACCCTCAGCCCCAGCCCCGGCCCTAACCCCCTAGCCCCATCCCCAGCCTCAGTCCTAGCCCCACCCCAAGCCCCAACACCTCAGAGACTTGGCCTCGTCCCCTGGTCCGGTGCATTGAGTGCTCGGTGCATGTGTGTGAGTGGTGAGCAGGACGAGGCAGGGCAGAGAGAATAGGAGGGTAATGCCCTGCTAATCCTGCTCTGAATGAGAGCCTTGCTGCAGCAATTCTTTTATGCGCCGGTGATTCCACAGGGGGATAAATACACTGCTGAGCCAGCTCCCTCCTCCCCCCTCCACCCAACCCCTCCACACCTCCGACACCAGCACTACCACGCTAGCTGCAAACGCTGCGGATTACCCCACTGTTTTATGTTGGCTAAGGGCATTCCTCTGTCCCCCTCGCTCCCCTCCATCCGGGGGAGGGAGGGAGGGAGATACCCCTCCCGTCAAATGAGCATTTTTTCGGGATCAGATAAAAGGCGAAGCCCGTGTGAGGGGGAGAATGGGGGTGCGCTGTCATTTGACCGATAGCATTTTCAAATCAGATAAAGAAAGGGGGTCTGTGTGTGTATGCTGTATATATCTGTGTGTGTGTGTGTGTGTGTGAGACAGCGATGCCGCATGCCAATGTGCAGTCCTAGAACACAGCACTGTCTCATGCTCCCTTCTGTTGAAAAGCGAGCATTCGCTGATGCCCACATCTGGAAGGGCACAGAGCGAGGCATCTGCGCGAGGCACAGAGCGAGGCAGGGCACAGAGAGAGGCATCAGTGCGAGGCAGGGCACAGAGTGAGGCATCAGAGCGAGGTATCAGCTGCGGCTGCCTGCAGAGAGCCAGGATGCTGGCGAGGAGGGTGTGATGCTGAGAACAGGAGGAGGGAGGAGGAGAGGAGAGGGGGAGGGAGGGAGGGAGGGAGAGAGAGAGAGGATGGGGAGAGAGGAGGAGAGGAGAGGGGGAGGGAGAGAGAGAAGATGGGGAGAGAGGAGGAGAGGGGGAGGGGGAAAGAGAGAAGATGTGGAGGGAGGAGGGGAGAAGAGGGGTATGGAAAAAAAGAGATGAGGGGGGAGGAAGAGACAAGAGGGGCGGGAGGGAGGAGCGAAGGAGAACAGAGTATATTACATAATAAGCACGGCATCACAAGGTGTTTCCCTTATCCTTCACATGCTCTACTTTTCTCATGCTGCCCCCTATTCCTTCATCCTTCCCTTCCCCTGTGTTTCTACACTCCATGTAGTTCAAATGGAAAAAGCCGGCACCCATTACATCTGTAATGTATTGCATGTGGGGTAAGGAGTATAGCATTGTAATAAAAAGACAGACAGACCGACAGGCAAGCAAAGACACAGAAAGACAGACAGACAAGCAGGCAAACAGACAGGCAAGCAGATAAACACAGGCAGACAGACAGACAGACAGACAGACAGACAGACAGTCAGACAGTCAGACAGACAGGCAGACAGGCAGACAGACAGGCAGGCAGGCAGGCAGGCAGGCAGGCAGGCAGGCAGGGAGGGATGGGTAGCTTAGCAACAGTGACAGGGCTGGCCAGGACAGAGACGATATGCCTAATATGGACATTTGGATGGTGAAGGCGGAAGAGGAGAGCTGATAATGAATCAACATCTACCCACTGATGTGTTGGGACAAAGGGGATGCTGAGACTATGAGAAAGCTTGTTCTATCATGCAAAACCTCCAATACGTGGCACAGACAGTTTGGGAACCTTAGAATGCACCATCTTTAGCACTGTGGCTACAACAACATATGAAATATCGATTTGCTTAGTGAGAGTTCTGTTTACAAACCAATGACTGAGAATGAAGACTTAGGTTAGCATTATTTAAATTAAAAGAACAGGCACAGCCTTTTAAAGTTTCAGATTCTATTCCATTCCATTTTATTCTATCCTACTCTTTATGCATGACACAAGCTCAGCTACACCACTTTTTGAATCCTGATCACACTTTCCATAGTGTCTCCCCGCGGAAGGAGGTAGAGTGAGATCAGACAATTAAAATGCCTTCTTGTCTTCTTTCATCTTGGGTCTGGGGGAGACGAAGAGGACGGTTGAGGGTGGGAGGCTGGTGTGTGTGTGTGTGTGTGTGTGTGTGTGTGGGGGGGGGGGGGGGGGAGTTCACACAAGCCCAGCTCTGGATCAAAGACAGAGAGATTGTAACCCACATGATTATTCACACTTTACATCTTGATCATCATAATGGGATTGGAACTGTCAGCTTTGAGTCTTTGATATAGCTGTATGCTTATAAGACTCAATACACTGACTACTGAAACTTGTTTGGTTTTAAACTTGTAACAAACCAAAGAACCTGTGATGAGATGCAGAATCCTCTGAGCCACAGTAAAGGTATATGGTAGTATTTGTACTGTGACATCACTTCCTGTGATGTAATTTGGTGGTCACTTTTGAACCCAAACAGGACGTCTTGATGAGCTGATGAGGCACGTCGCATAGCCCTGAGCAGTCTGTTGTCAGGTGACTGTTGCCTTGGTGACTAACAGGTTGAGGCTGACAGCTGAGTCTCTGTGGGGTTCCATGAGAGGAAGGAAAGGAGAAAGGGAGGGTGCTCCAAACTCTAAGTATTG
This sequence comes from Osmerus mordax, assembly GCF_038355195.1. Classification (NCBI taxonomy): domain Eukaryota; kingdom Metazoa; phylum Chordata; class Actinopteri; order Osmeriformes; family Osmeridae; genus Osmerus; species Osmerus mordax. Next base: position 6,984,898 of record NC_090066.1, on the reverse strand, counting down.
TAATACCACTCAATTTGTCTTCTCTGCTTGTGCATGGAAGACTGTGTATGTGTGTTTGTGTGTGTGTGTGAGCGACAGGTGGCAGAGAAGAGCCCTCCGGAGTGAGGGGTGCTGCCGTCCCAGCATGCACCAGCAGACAGAAGGATTAAGTCATAATAAACAACTCCAGCTGTTCTGTACTCAGCAAAAACACCCCATCATCACCACCACGGACAGACGGGCAGTCTGAACCAGCCAGCCAGCCAGCTATCCAGCCAGACATCCTACTAGCCTTCAGCCAGCCAGCCAGGCATCCTACCAGCTAGCCAGCCAGCCAGCCAGCCAGGCATCCTACCAGCCAGACAGCCAGACAGACATCCTACCAGCCAGCCAGCCAGACATCCTACCAGCCAGCCAGACAGACAGACATCCTACCAGCCAGCCAGCCAGCTATCCAGACAGACATCCTACCAGCCAGCCAGCCAGCTATCCAGCCAGACATCCTATCAGCCAGCAAGCCAGCCATCCAATCATCCAGCCAGCCAGCACGCCAGTGTACCAGTCTTCATCTCAGCCTCTCCCCTTTGCTCTCACAGTCAGCCTACATAATAACAATCAAGAAATTCTCCCAAAGCATTTGTGACTGCATACAGCACGAATGTGAAAATGTTTCTGTGCGATTGAGATTCAATAACACAGTCTGAACGTAGTGTGATACACAGTGTTAATCTTGGCGTTCCCATACCAGCGACTACGTCAAACGGGGCAGCATAAGAGCTGAGCCACTGTGATTGGAGCGTGGTGCAGCTGCTCTGAGTGGCAGCATGGGGCTGCCAGCATGGGGCTGCCTCACAGTCCTCACATCCCCACATCTGGCCCATCCGGCACGTCCTCCACTGTACGGGTTCCAGAACAAAGCATCAGCCTGGCAGCCAATCATGTAAAAGCCAAGATAGAGTGTGTCTTTGTTTATGTAAATAATCTATTTACAGTACTATCCAACACCCATGCATGATAACCCCCCCCCCCCCTCCCAAAAGATAAACGGAGACAAAGGCCATTGTGTCTTACATGGAAAATGATGGCCTTAGCATTTACATGAATGACCGCAGCAGTGTGGTAGAGATGTGAACGAGGTCAAATGGCTACACTCCCCACTTCAGACACATTCAGCAGGGAGGGTTGAACTAATAACAGACCCTGCTGTTTAGGAAGGCCGTGGTAGAAGGCACTCTACACTTTCACCAGAAAGCTGCCTTTACACAGCCTGGCACAGCCCAGCTTCTCCTAACATAGGAGTTCTAGCCAGAATGAATTAACCATCCAGTATACACTTTATGGCCTAATGTATGTGGACACCCTCCACTAAGGAGAAGGCCCTTTTCCTGTCCCAGCATGACTGTGCCCCTGTGCACAAAGCGGGGTTGATGTGGAGGAATGTAAGAGGCCTGCACAGAGCCCTGACCTCAACCCCACTTAACACCTTTGGGATGGATCAGAACGACATTTGCAAGCCAAGCCTTCCCATCAAACACCAGTGCCTGACATCACAAACTCTCTTAAGGCTGAATAGCCACCGATTCCCACAGACACACCCCAACAGGACAGCCATCACAGAAGATAGATACTTCCCCACAGGAAGTATCTATATGGGGAAACATCACAGTCACCAAAACATCCGCTTCCCTGTCACACCTTGCGACAGAGTAGGTGGGCCAGACCAGCTGGACATCCTGTTGAGTATTATTTGCGTTTAATAATGTAATGCCTTGTGGGACAAATTAAAATATTGATCTATTTTTAGTGAATGGACGGGAGGTAATAATGTCGCCCAGATGGCAGCATTTCAAATGAAGAGACCAAGGAGGGGCTCCTGTCACCCACAGTGTTGTTTGTTCATGATGTTTTTATTCATCATTCTGTCTCTGGGCATGCATTCCATGCTTGGTACCGTAATCCTAAACAGTTTTCTGGCTGTTATCGTTCTTCTATAAACAGTTTGCTGGCTGTTGTTATCGTTCTTCTATAAACAGTTTGCTGGCTGTTGTTACCGTTCTTCTATAAACAGTTTGCTGGCTGTTACCGTTCTTCTATAAACAGTTTGCTGGCTGTTACCGTTCTTCTATAAACAGTTTGCTGGCTGTTGTTATCGTTCTTCTATAAACAGTTTGCTGGCTGTTGTTACCGTTCTTCTATAAACAGTTTGCTGGCTGTTGTTACCGTTCTTCTATAAACTGTTTGCTGGCTGTTGTTATCGTTTTTGAACCATCTTTTTTTGTACCTCTGTAGCATTTGGAACAAACCGATGATGCCGGAGGTCAAACGACCTTCGATAAAAACATCTTAAAGCATTTAAAGAATGAGAGTGGTGCCTGTCATGTCCAACAAGCTCACGTAGGTGCGCTGGTCAGCTGTCCACATACTTTCGGTCATGAAGTGTAGTCATATTGCAGCACTGAGATGTGGGTTATCAAGGCTGCGACACCTGTAACGATTAGTGGAAGACGAACTAACCCCCCACCCCAGTCACCTCACCCCGCATCGACCGGCTGCTTCAGAGGCATCAGGGCCGGGTTTCAGCCGTTCGAATCAGTGGGTGCATTTTCCAACTTAGCCTGCAACAGTCTACGTTGGCCCTGTCACTTTACAGTTTGCACTACTGTTGTTAGATGGCCGCCACACACACACACATCCCTGAGAAAGCTCACAGACGACCAACACTGATTCGGAGGGAGTGTAAAGTCCTCCGTGTCAATACGAAAGACAAAGGATTGCAGAGCGAGCAGAGGATTTGATATCAGGGGCTTTTGTGTCATATGAGAGGGACTGGATCGTTCTGTTCCGTGTCCTTGACCCGACTCCCTGCCTCCTCCCCCCTAAGTGCCCTTGGCCATGAAAAAGGAGCCAGCGGACGGTTTCCAACAGTGTTGGTTTGCCTTCTATCCTTGTCACCTTTTATAGGCCGAGGTAAAAGGCTAAATCAACATTGTGATGACATGAATACACCTCTCTGGTCACGATGGACAGAAGATGAGAGACGGGAAAGAAGACAATGTAGTCAGAGACACAGACCACGTCCACTAACCGAGGACAGGCTTTCCCTTCACCACACATTAGAGGTCACATGGTCGTGACAGACAGGTGTGTGTGCCTCAGGGCCTTGATGACAATCCTGGATAATGATGGTTTCAGGAAGTCAGAATGATGGTTCAATAATACAGTGCTGCAACTCTCCTATTTAGAGATGCTAGTCAATGTTGGTCTATGGAAAGGTTGCATGGCCCATGAGAGCCCTCTGGTGAGGACAGAGGCATAGTACAAGTCTGACTGCATGACTGAGGCAGAGCTGCCAACTCTCACGGTTTCGCCGTGTGACACACGCATTTCAACCATTTCTCACTCTCTCACGCCACACATTGTATATCTCACGCTGAAAAAGTAACGCCAAACAAGTAGCCAAGCTAACGTTGTAAACAGTAACGGACAAGGCGCAGGTTAACGGAGTGAAGCATCATTGATGCGCAAACAGCCGTGTAAACTCACCTGGGGGAGCGAAGCTCGCGATAGCTGGCCCGGGTGGGGGGAAACTAAATCTCACGCCAAGGATTTTGGAAAAGTTGGCAGCCCTGCTGAGGTGAAATGTAAAGATAGTCATAGGCCAACACAGAGCCAGCAAAAGTATACCTGCTGCAGTTTCCTATGGTCCTCCAGGGGTTTAAAACACTTTCAATAATTAGATCTCCCAGACATGACAAGAGGGAATGTAATTTGTTTTATTTGGTGATATGTTACATGTAACAACAAAACTTCCATCGGGAAGTCATTTTCTGTCATACAAATAAATACCTGCGGTACAAGAAGAGTGAGAACGGAGTTTGATATGAAAACCAGGTCAAGGAAAATCCTTCCTGTGCAACCGCAATAACAACAGGGAACAGAATTGCTACAGCATAATAATCTGTGTATCTGTATTGAAAAAAATAAAGGAAAACAACAAAAATAACGAAACAATGAGTTATTCTAGAAGCAAAATTGTGCCACATAGAAAACATAAAATACAATTAATTTTCTGTATATTACAGCAACATGACGACAACAAGCGGATACACGGGTTGTTCCCTTGGTTTTAGTGCCTCGGTGAAGAGAGAGTGAGAGAGAGGAAGTGAGAAAGAGAACAGAGAGTGAGAGTGAGAGAAAGAGAAAGAGAAGGATGGAGGGATGAATCGGAGGGAGAGAGAAAAGAAAGCCTCCTCTCTCTCCTCAGTGGCAGGAGTCAGCTTCCGGAAAACTTGCAGCGACAACGCTCACGGGGGGAGGGGCCGGGGAGAGTGGGGAGGGGAGCCAATCAGGACACTTCTCTAAGGCGTCATATGGCACGTCCACTCCAAACACTGATTATGCCCCCTCTCCCCCCCTCCCCTTACACACCTACCCCATCCCACCAACCCCCCCCCCCCCCCCCCCCCCCACCCAGCAACGCCCCCGCTCCAACCCTAGACCCCCCCCCCAGCCCCACTCAGAAAGGCACTGTTGTATTTCATGACCACATTCTAACGGCTGTCTTTTTTATTTTCTGCTAAGATGAGAGTGACGAGGCGGTGATGATGATGCACACGTACGCACGCTCTCACGTACGCACGCTCTCACGCGCTCACGCAGCCGACATACAGAAGACACACAGGTCAATGGGTGTTTGAGACTGGCTAGCACGCACAGCAGTGTAAGTGTGTGGGTGTCTCGTGGAATAAGACACAACTGCTAGCAGTGAAACAGTCCCATTGCTATTTACACTGGGCAAGGACTGCCGTTCTACTCTACACACCGTGTTTGGCCGGCCTAACTTCTGGATGTCTAACTAATATTCTGCATTGTCGACAATGGTGAGAATAGCAACTATAAAAGTACATGTCCTCCTCACTCCCACCATACTACTAAGTGTTCGACTAGTTTTCATAGTAACGTTAAGACAGCAGAGGGTAATAGTCAACAGAACGTTCCTTGTACCTTACATGCTAATCAGAGATATACTTCATGTCAAGCATCTATGTTTTTACATTGTCCTTGTATGCAAAATATGAGAGGAATATTTCCTTTGATTTGAACAGCAAATTAAGAATGAAGAATTCAGGAAATTATTCTCTTAACCTTCTTTTTTTTGTTACAGTTTGCCTTCCTTTATTTTTTTCCGGTCTCGTTTTGCCGTCAAATTGAGAAATTCAAGCCATTTCAAAAGAATTCAGAAAAGTCACATATATTTGGACCACTTCAACGTGTTTTTTCCCCTGCTCCCTTTTTCCAAGTCAAAGCCTACTCACAAAAAGGACACACCAAACAAAAGGGGAAAAGAAAAACATCTTAAAAAATTATAATAAAATAAAACATGTTTTTCATGACTTCTCATGACTTCGGTGTAAATCATTCCCTGTGTGTGGGGAGCTGTCGGAGGCCGGGGGAGAACAGCCTTCTCAAAAGGTGAAATACCGGTCTGTTCTCAAATCAAAATGGCCTCCACCACACCAGCGCTCACGCCCAAGCTTTTCATATTCCATAGGATGGGAAAAAGTTTAAGACGATATGCCACACTCTCCCCTTTCAAGCCATGACCACCTCGCCCCAGTCTCCTTTGTGAAAAATATGGATCTTACAGTTGTCCGTGGTAACAGCGAGCAAGTAAAAAATAAATAGACTTTAAAAACAGTGTTCATGTGTCGTGTCTTCCTCAGGAGGGCTTGTGTTCCGGACGTGTGTGGTTGCGGCCCTTCGTTTAGGATGTTTATAAGAGAAGAGAGAGTTTTCAGGGGTGAGGGAGGGTCGGGGGTCATGTTTGGGGTTTTGGAGGCAGGTCAAGTCCCTGTTACTCCTTGGTCTGTAGACCCCCTGTAGAGTCCTGGAGTTGGACGAGCGTGTGTGTGTGTGACTCTCCCTCTCTCTCCCTCTCCGAGGGCTATGGCTGCTGCTGCTACTTGAAGAGGAGGTTGATGAAGACCTGAACGAAGATGAGGAAGATGATGATGGCGTAGTCTCTCTGCTGGAGGAAGCCTCCCTCGGACGCGGTCTGCCCCGCAGCTCGGCTACGCAGCACACTGATGCTCCTGAGGAAGGACACACACACACAGTTATTTAGTTCATTAACATTAATGTCATACACACACACACACACACACACGCTCCCACCCACCTGTTAATATCCTCCTGTGTTTGTTTGATAGAATCAATGGCACTTTGAAGTTCACTGAGGTCGGTTCCTTTCTTCCTTAAGCGGCTGGTGTGCTTGCTCTTATGTCCTGAAACGCAGGAGCAGCACCGGGTCAGCAGAGGCAGGACGTGTCGACCTCCCCACGCTCCTCACCTCTGAACCAGCCCAACACTGGCACTGACACATGCTAACACACGCTAACACATGCTAACACACGCTAACACACGCTAACGCACGCTAACACATGCTAACACATGCTAGCGGGGGGAGAGATTCTGCCTGCCTCGAGGTTGGTGTGCGGCTATATGATGTGAGCTAAGGAAGTGTACTACTGAAGTGTGTGTGTGTGTGTGTGTCTGTGTGTGTGTGAGATTGGTTACAATGCTGGGACCACTTTTGGCCATGGTGCTGATGCTGAGAAGTTTGCTAAAATGTAGACTGTGTGTGTGTGTCTGTATGTATGTGTGTACTACGTATGCATAGTATGTATGTGTGTGTAAGTGTGTGTGTGTCTCACGTTCGCTGCCAGAGGAGTCTTGGCGGTCGGGCTCAGGAGAGGAGCAGCCGCTCTCAGGACTCTTCGGCTTGTCGCTCTGCTTGTGCTTTCTCTTTGGCCCCGTCACCTAGGCAACCAGACACACACACACACACACGCATGAAGACGGAGCCAAAGACACCAGACACCAAATCAATGTGACACACACACACATACACACTATCATCACTCCATCTGGTAGAAAAAACTATAATACGGCTTTAACAGAAATGACTTAATGTGTACATTTTAAAATCAGGTATGCTAACAAGTAAATTACAAAAAAAGTAACACTTAAATCTAACTAACAAAGGCTGACAAAAATTTACACACACACACTATACAACATGCTAATCACTAATGCATTTGGTAGTGGTCAGCTGTGATGCATGCCAGAGTGCTAATTGACCACATTCAGGTGGAACTTTCTAACACACCTTCATAAATGGTCATGTGTACACACACACACACACACACACACAAACTAACTGACATTGTGCAACTGAATACTGTACAGTTTATAGCATATAGAGCGCAGAGCAACTGAAAGACAAAATAGCCTTTATATATGAGGGAAAAACCAGCAACAAAAACATGACAAAGTGGTCCATGTGACCAGGCCGGAGAAACAGACGACATGGAGGGTGCAGCGGGGCGGCGCCCACACGGAAGCAGCCAATCACAGGCGATGGCGGTGTGTGTACTGTTTTGGTGAATGGTGGGAGCGCAGGCAGCAAACGGACGGGCAGTGATAAGAACTGAAGAAGCGGCAACGGGGAGAAAACCAAAAACGAAAAAAAAAAGACAAAAAAAAGAAAAGAAAAAGGTCTTTGGCGAACAGGGCCGTAGGCGTGAGGGTGAGGACGGGTCAGGTGGTCGACCTACCTGGCACTTGCAATTGTCCCTCCGCGGCCCCTGGTTACTGAGACTAATAACACTGGCAGAACGTACCATAGGGGTGCGGTGGCGAACCTTAGTCTGGATCCAGCCGTCTTTCTCAAACTGAATCATATCGTTCAGAGGATCCCACGGACGGGTGCTGCAAGATGGGGGGGGGGGGGGGGGGGGGGGGATGAAAAGAGAGAGGGGAGGGATGGAGAGAAATGGAAAGAGAGAGAGAGAGAAAAAGAGATGGGGAATCAGGACACTAGTGGGTGATGTTGTGACCATGTCCATCCACTAGAGGTCACAAGGCTCCAGTAGGCCATGCCGAGCTGCTGCACACAAGGCCAGGGGATGTCCACATTGGAACAGGTGAAGTTCAGACACTCAGTTTGACCTGTCAACCCCAACCACCCAACACCCATCATCCACCCACACCTCACCCACACCCAGCAACATCTAACCCAGCCCCAGCCCTGGCCCAGGGCCCAGCCCCCAGCCCAGGGCCCAGCCCCGGTCCAGGGCCCAGCCCCAGCCCCAGCCCCGGTCCAGGGCCCAGCCCCAGCCCCAGTCCAGGGCCCAGCCTCAGCCCTGGTCCAGGGCCCAGCCCCAGCCCCGGTCCAGGGCCCAGCCTCAGCCCTGGTCCAGCCCCAGCATGCGACCCATAGAGGCCTCCAGAAGGGGACGACTCACTCGGCATAGCGGTAATGCCACTCCCCAGTGACGGAGTCCTGCTCGAACAGAGAGGGGACCCACTCCTCACACTTGGCCTTGCGCTCTCGGGCAGACTTCCTCTGGGCCTCCTCTAGGATGAACTTCTCGTTGGTGGCCTCGGTCTGGTCCTTGTTGTTGATGGCTCGAGTCACATGCTGCCACAGCCTGGCAGAGAGGGGGAGGAGGGGGGCAATCAGCCAACAGAAGTGACACTAAGGGACACAGTGGATGAACGGTACAAAATAACATGTTAAAGAACAGAAAGAAAGAGGTTGTTGTGAAAGAGGATGTCTCATGAGCAGGCTGACAGAGGCTAGTAGGTCTACAAGTGTAGAGAGCAGCAGATAGATATAGATATCTCTATGTACATGTGTGGTATCTCTCTGTAGACGTGTGGTATCTCTATTTAGACGTGTGGTGTCTCTGTAGACATGTGATATCTCTGTAGACGTGTGGTATCTCTATTTAGACGTGTGGTGTCTCTGTAGACATGTGATACCTCTGTAGATGTGTGGTATCTCTATTTAGACGTGTGGTGTCTCTGTAAGACATGTGATATCTCTGTAGACGTGTGGGGTGCGGTACCTCTCAGACTCGTACTCGCCCTGCTCCTCCGGGGGCACGGTGCAGCGAGTCAGCCGGCTCTGCCTTAAGTCAGGGGTGGGGTTCCAGAACGTGTCCACCACCCCTGTCTTCTTATCGTTGATGAAGATCTCACTGTCCTGGAAGCACACACCGCTGTCGTTAGGCAGGGTACCACACACACACAGACACACACACACAGGCAACACACAGCATTCTAATCAGTTTAGACTAAGGCCAAATGTTCCCTCTTCCAAACACATATCCACTAACTTAACGCACAAATTTGTCAAGTCATTGTTCAGGTATTGAACAGGCAGTGCAGAACTGACAGCAAATGAGTAAAAGAGCTGTGTCAGTATTGACCGGTCCAGGGATGCGGGCCTACACACACACGCACACACACACACACACACACACACACACACACACACACACACACACACACACACACACACTGATTGTGATTCTAGTCACAGACCCCCAGAACCAAGCACATCCAGACTGAGAGGTAATTACCCAGAAGACCCTGGGATGGTATGAGACAGAATAATAATCCAGGAGATTGTTATGTGAGACACATACACACAAGAACACACACACACAATTTAACACCGACACACACACACAGTGTGCAGTGAGGCTTGGCTCGTGCTGGGAGAGAGGACACAGTGATAGCCGCACACTGCCAGACCCAAAATGAAACCCTGACACACTGTACCCACAGTCTGATCAAACTCCGGCAGAGCTGGCCCGACCTCGTCCACGTAGACTCCTCAGTCCCACAGCTCACCAGCCCACATCTACACAGCCTCACCACGCAGAGGCTCACCCCCAAAACCACATTCAACATGACCGACAAGACGCCGTCGACGGATGCCACGCGTGTGACCAGGCCCGCGAGGGTGTGCGTGTTCATGGGCGTGCGGTGGCCCTCTCTGCTCCCTACGCTAACTCACCCAGTGTCCCTCCAGCGTGGCCAGGACCTCCTTCCCCAGCTTGATCTTCCCGGAGATCTGGTTCACACTGTCACTGCTGCCCAGGAACGGCTGGAGGTCAGCCAAACAGGTTGTGGTGAGAGGAGGAACCAGCTCATGTAAGCAGCTCAATACAGGAAGGATACAGGGCGGGAAAACAACACTAACAGTAATGGAACAGTGACTGGTGGCTGTGGTCTGGATGTACCTTCAGTTTAAACTCCAGCTGGGCGCTGTAGCCTGTCTTCTCACAGGTGATGGTCACCTGACCTGCCAGCTCCAGGGTCATGGTGCCATACAGGATACCTGAGAGAGGGATGGAGGGAGGGAGGGAGAGGGAGGAGAAGGAGGGAGAGGAAAAAGGGAGAAGAAGGAACGGAGGGAGGGAGATAAGAGAAAGCTATCACTGTCTGGACCGTCAGCAGAACAGAGACAAGACCATCCCTCCAGCTCCAAACCACCCGAGCTGGACATCACACAGAGGAACACTACTCCTCTAGAACACCACGCGGCCGCGTGGTGTAGCTCCCCCAGCAGAAGAGCGCAGCAGGACAGCAGGGTGTAGGCTGGGGGGGAGGTGAGAGGGCGTACCTTTACAGTGGGCGTAGGGCATGTTCATCACGTAGTCCTCGCCCCTGTTGAGGAAGGACAGACGAGCCTCTCCGTCCAGTATGGCCGACAGGGAGTTTCCTGCAGACACACACACACCTGTCAACATCCCCGACCTGGACATGTGAACAATCAGCTGAGCAGATCCCAGTGCTGCACCCATGAAAGTACAGAGTGTTTACACTGTGAGCCTGCTGTGAAGCTGTCATCACTAGAGAGACATGGTCCTGATAAGGTAACATGAGGCTGTGTCATGTGATTGTAGGTGTGCGGCGTACCGTAGAACTTGGACTTGGCCAGGATGCTGCCGCTGAGACAGAAGCCGTCCTTCCTGTTGCTGACGTAGAAGGCCGACACCGGGGGATGATGGGACACCTGGGTGGAGACAGCAACAGGAAGTCAGGAGACAGGAAGTCAGGTGACCGGAAGTCAGGAGACAGGAAGTCAGGAGACAGGAAGTCAGGTGACAGGAACAGGAAGTCAAGAGACATCCACCCATAGGTCCTGGGGAGGGCGTCGTCCCCGGGTGGCTCACCTGTTCAGAGATGTAGAAGGTCTTGCTGTTGGTCTTACTGTGGAGCCACATGCAGCGGAAAGTCTCGCCGATGATGGGGTTGTACGGCTTCTTTAGTCCCTGTGTTTGGGAGCAGGGAGAGGAAGTGTTCAGTGTTCCAGTTTACTGAGGGAGTGACACACTCACGCGTTGCACTCACAGACTCTCATGCCCTCTCATACAAACCCTCACCCACACACACACTCACACTAACAGCCTGGCCAAGTGTTCAGACATCTCTACTGGAGAACAGACATGTTGTGGTGTTCCTGTTCACCTTTGGCTTTTTGTAGAACCCAGAGATGTACCACTTCACCACCTTCTTCATCCTGTTGTAGGCGTTCTCCTCAACTGCAGACCTGGAGAACCGAGAGAGGTAGAACATGAGGGGGAGAACGGAAGAACTCCAGAAAAAAACAACAACAACAAAACACCCAGTGTAAGCAGCTGTGTCTTCGAACTACTCTTCATTTCATTTATTTGATGCGCAAATCCACAAGCTGTTCTGTCCTGTGATTGTACTGTCCTGGTAGCCGGTGCTGTACTCAGAGCCTATTCAGAGAGGAAATCAGCATAGAGCGTCACCAGGCAGGAAGTCGATACGTACTCTGACAGGAAGTCTGCGTGGAAGTAGTAGTCGGAGAGCTTGTCGAGGAAGGAGCGGGGCTCCAGGATGAAGGTGGGCAGCACCACCTTGGACAGGTCCATGCCCGGTCGCACTTGTTTCAGCAGGGTCCAGATCAGAGACTTGTTCTCCTCCGACACCGTCTCCGTCTGGGACGCCTCGCCAGCCTGGGACACACGCGCGCACACACACACACACGCGCGCACCTTTAGCCTCTGCTACAAAACAAGCATCTCAATTCAGTGGCAGACGTTTCTGAGGGAAGTCTATCTTCTGTCGCCCCATCAGGTGATGATCTCGTTCAACGCGTCCTGACCTCAGGGAGTGAGGAATTTAAATAAAGACATGCCAGACTGACACCATCTCACTCCGGCTCCAACACCCTACACCTCCGGAAAGCTCTCTCTGACACTGGGCCCTGCCACGGCTATTTCTGGAGCCGTCAGAAAACGGTTCAATATTTCATGCAGATGAGTACATTATATAAGACCCTTTTTTGAAACCTCGGCCGCTTCTAAACGACATGCATCTTAAACGTGTTCTCTTGCCGGCTTTCACGCTTGTGTTCACCCAGCGAGAGGATGTTCGACTTCGCAGTCGCATCTCCACTGCAGTGAGAATCCTGTCAAGGGCGAGCTAAGCAGTGTGTGTGTGTGTGTGTGTGTGTGTGTGTGGAGGAGCTGTGTTGTGGGGATGAAAGAGGGGCTGTCAGAGGCTTCATTCTAATGGATGCTGCACATGGACTTGGGGAGTCACGAATACACCTCTCACACACACGCATGCATAGGCACACAAACACCTCTAAACCCCGACATTTCGATTCGAGATAATCCGATGCCCTTCACTTTTTCCAACTCGATTAAAACAAAGGTTCGCCTGGTATTTATACCGAGTGAGTTTGACCCATTCTCGTTCGATTATTCTACTCGTCACACGAGCCAATCAGAGCGGGTCTCTCCACGCCTCGCCCCAAGCTCCTCCTTCTAGCACAAAGCAGCCAATAGTAATCGCCGACACACGCAGCCTAGTGCTGTGATCCAATCAGGGCATGTCTCTCACCTCTCCCAGCTCCTCGTGAGACTGTTCCAGGTAGGGGGTCTCCCGCAGCGCCTCGTCCAGGTCGATGTACGAGTCGTCCTGGCGTTCCGACGTGTCGCTGTCGCTCTCCTCGCTCTTCTCCAGGCCCTCCGGGTCCGACTCCTCGTGGTCCGGCTCGTTCTCCCGGTCGGACTTGTCCGAGTACAGGTCCGGGTCTTTGAACTGGTCGCTGTCGTTGAACCTGGGGAGGGAGGAGGGCTCGGTGTTTACAGCCTGGCACTCGCACCAGGACCACATCACTGGGTAGTACACTACTGTGTATGGTACTTGTCTTTTCACTTTTCACTTGTGTTGGGAGTCACTTAGGTACAATTTGTGTATAACTTTTTTGATACACGGCTGTAATGCAGCAAATTATTTGAGGGGAAAGTACCTGTCAATCAATTCTAATTATCCATCTACCAATACTACCCATCTAGCTAAATCTACACAGCATGACATCCAAACAGTACAGTACAACATGCAGGCATTAATCAGATCTGCAGTTGCCCCAGCCAGTCAATAACACCGGATCTCCTTGGTTATCTCCCCAGGACATAGTGGTAGAAGCAGCCTGAGAGCTCTCTGAGTGCCTCTACCCCAGAGCATCGCTCATCCACAACTCTCTCAACAAGTTCAAAGCCTAGAGAAGAAAGCCTGTTCTTATTCCACAAGGAGGGAGAACGTCCACACTCGACCAGTTACACTCTGCTGCTCTGTATTCTCCTCACACAGGCTGAGTACAGGAGGGGGGAGTCAGAGCTGAGGGGGGGAGGCAGAGAGATGATGGGGTTGGTGGTGGGGGGTTGGTGGTGGGGGGGTAGGGGGGTGGGGGGGCAGACTCCCCGGGGGGTGGGTTGGGGTGCCACTGACGGAGAGAGCAGGGGGTCAGGACTCACTGGAAGCCCTGCATGTTGTGGGCTCTCAGCAGGCTGTAGAAGTTGATGTGGGAGTGTTCCCCAGAGCTGGCCAGCTCCTCCTTGCCCTCCCGGATCATGGTCCGCTTCAGCAGGCTGGAGCACTTCAGAGCCAGCTCCAGAGCATCCATCCAGCACCGCCCTGGAACACAGGACACCACCTTAGACTCTCACTGATATGGATCATATGACTGAGGAACGCTGGACGCCCGCACGCACAGGGACAGGTGAGACACACACACCAGGAGAAACACAGGGACATTCACACAGACACACAAACAAGGACACACAAGGACAAGCAGAAACAGAGGCTTCTACACCAGGGGAAACACATCAAGACAAGTTAAATGAGAACCCAGGAGAAGCTGCTTTAACGTTGTCTCTCACCGTCAGACTCGGAGGCAGCTCGGAAGATGAGGTGGCTGCTGGGTAATGGCTGGGTGATGGAGCCCACCGCTTCCCCTTTGGGACCCTGGTTACACACACACACAGAGGTCAGACCACTCTCACTGATATGCAATATAGCATCAAGACAAGATAGTTCACCGCCAGGCCTGTACCTGAGGGAAAGGAGTGTGTGTGTGTGTGTTAACAAAGGTCAACACAGAGACAGAAAGAGTCGGATTAAAAGGAAGCTGCCAAACACAAACTTAAAGGCGAACAATTACAACCGGGGTTTATTCATGAGATGATCTTTACTCGTCCTCCATCAACACATTGCCACTAATACGATTCTGTTCCTGTGTTGTCCCTCCCAGCTGTGAAGAGGCCCTTAGAGGAGAGGCTACAGCACAGGACACACGCTGTGAAGAGGCCCTTAGAGGAGAGGCTACAGCACAGGACACAAGCTGTGAAGAGGCCCTTAGAGGAGAGGCTACAGCACAGGACACAAGCTGTGAAGAGGCCCTTAGAGGAGAGGCTACAGCACAGGACACAAGCTGTGAAGAGGCCCTTAGAGGAGAGGCTACAGCACAGGACACACGCTGTGAAGAGGCCCTTAGAGGAGAGGCTACAGCACAGGACACAAGCTGTGAAGAGGCCCTTAGAGGAGAGGCTACAGCACAGGACACACGCTGTGAAGAGGCCCTTAGAGGAGAGGCTACAGCACAGGACACACGCTGTGAAGAGGCCCTTAGAGGAGAGGCTACATCACAGGACACACGCTGTGAAGAGGCCCTTAGAGGAGAGGCTACAGCACAGGACACACGCTGTGAAGAGGCCCTTAGAGGAGAGGCTACAGCACAGGACACAAGCTGTGAAGAGGCCCTTAGAGGAGAGGCTACAGCACAGGACACACGCTGTGAAGAGGCCCTTAGAGGAGAGGCTACAGCACAGGACACACGCTGTGAAGAGGCCCTTAGAGGAGAGGCTACAGCACAGGACACACGCTGTGAAGAGGCCCTTAGAGGAGAGGCTACAGCACAGGACACACGCTGTGAAGAGGCCCTTAGAGGAGAGGCTACAGCACAGGACACACGCTGTGAAGAGGCCCTTAGAGGAGAGGCTACAGCACAGGACACACGCTGTGAAGAGGCCCTTAGAGGAGAGGCTACAGCACAGGACACAAGCTGTGAAGAGGCCCTTAGAGGAGAGGCTACAGCACAGGACACAAGCTGTGAAGAGGCCCTTAGAGGAGAGGCTACAGCACAGGACACACGCTGTGAAGAGGCCCTTAGAGGAGAGGCTACAGCACAGGACACACGCTGTGAAGAGGCCCTTAGAGGAGAGGCTACAGCACAGGACACACGCTGTGAAGAGGCCCTTAGAGGAGAGGCTACAGCACAGGACACACGCTGTGAAGAGGCCCTTAGAGGAGAGGCTACATCACAGGACACACGCTGTGAAGAGGCCCTTAGAGGAGAGGCTACAGCACAGGACACAAGCTGTGAAGAGGCCCTTAGAGGAGAGGCTACATCACAGGACACACGCTGTGAAGAGGCCCTTAGAGGAGAGGCTACAGCACAGGACACAAGCTGTGAAGAGGCCCTTAGAGGAGAGGCTACAGCACAGGACACACGCTGTGAAGAGGCCCTTAGAGGAGAGGCTACAGCACAGGACACACGCTGTGAAGAGGCCCTTAGAGGAGAGGCTACAGCACAGGACACACGCTGTGAAGAGGCCCTTAGAGGAGAGGCTACAGCACAGGACACACGCTGTGAAGAGGCCCTTAGAGGAGAGGCTACAGCACAGGACACAAGCTGTGAAGAGGCCCTTAGAGGAGAGGCTACAGCACAGGACACACGCTGTGAAGAGGCCCTTAGAGGAGAGGCTACAGCACAGGACACAAGCTGTGAAGAGGCCCTTAGAGGAGAGGCTACAGCACAGGACACACGCTGTGAAGAGGCCCTTAGAGGAGAGGCTACAGCACAGGACACACGCTGTGAAGAGGCCCTTAGAGGAGAGGCTACATCACAGGACACACGCTGTGAAGAGGCCCTTAGAGGAGAGGCTACAGCACAGGACACACGCTGTGAAGAGGCCCTTAGAGGAGAGGCTACAGCACAGGACACAAGCTGTGAAGAGGCCCTTAGAGGAGAGGCTACAGCACAGGACACACGCTGTGAAGAGGCCCTTAGAGGAGAGGCTACAGCACAGGACACACGCTGTGAAGAGGCCCTTAGAGGAGAGGCTACAGCACAGGACACACGCTGTGAAGAGGCCCTTAGAGGAGAGGCTACAGCACAGGACACACGCTGTGAAGAGGCCCTTAGAGGAGAGGCTACAGCACAGGACACACGCTGTGAAGAGGCCCTTAGAGGAGAGGCTACAGCACAGGACACACGCTGTGAAGAGGCCCTTAGAGGAGAGGCTACAGCACAGGACACACGCTGTGAAGAGGCCCTTAGAGGAGAGGCTACAGCACAGGACACACGCTGTGAAGAGGCCCTTAGAGGAGAGGCTACAGCACAGGACACACGCTGTGAAGAGGCCCTTAGAGGAGAGGCTACAGCACAGGACACAAGCTGTGAAGAGGCCCTTAGAGGAGAGGCTACAGCACAGGACACACGCTGTAAAGAGGCCCTTAGAACCCTTTAAGACTCCTGGTTGTAAAATTACAACGTCACTTTTAGCTCTCTAATTGCTTATTTCATTATTTTATTTTTTATCACATTTATCCAATGGCATTGCAAGGCAAGACAATAGGACCCATTGGTTATGTAAATGTGGTCTTTCCCCCCAAAATGTTTTGCTAATGTGTTTTTTGGAGAGCTAAAAGTGACGTAAAAGTGAATCACCTCCTCCTTATTGAAAATCCATGGAATGGATGGTTCTCAACCCTTTCCTCAGGGACCCCCTGTCCTGCATGTTTTAGATGTTTCCCTGCTCCAACACACCCGATTCAAATAAATGGCTCGTTATCTAGCTCTGTAGAAGCCTGGTAACGAACATGCATTTGAATCAGGTGTGTTGGAGCCAAGACACATCTAAAACATGCAGAACAGGGGGGGTCCCTGAGGACCAGGGTTGAAGACCTCAGCATTAACCCATCACTTCCCCCCTCTTCATAGCTTCCCTCCCCGGTATAAAACCCCGTCAGGGAGGCCCGAGCGTAGCGGCCTTGCCGTCCTGTACCTTGACAGCCCAGATGGACTGCTCCAGGGGGTGGAAGAGCTTGAAGCAGAAGCCGTCCTTCTTGGAGGGCCTCTCGATGAGCTCGCAGGCGTTCAGCAGCACGGTGCCCACCCACTGGCCGTTCTTGTGGGTCTTGTAGATGAGGAGCACGCCGGGCTTGAGCACGCACCACAGCTTGGTCCAGCTCTTCAGCGTGCCCCGGATCTACACGGACACACACACACAAATGGATCCCATGCACGTGGTACACACACAAAAACACGGGCTTTTATAAATACATACACACAGAAATCATACAAATGACCCACACACACACACATGTTGAAGTAACTGGTTTTATCTAATCGTCAAATCCCCTCACCGGAAGCGTCTCCCGACTAGCGAGGCGTGTTCCGAGTACAGGGGGACTTCCCCTGTTTGGATCTCCATGCTTCAGAACAAAACATGCCATCCAGGAACCCTAGCACCAAGCAGTTGTTGTCAAACTGACCTTGAGCCAGTCGGCCATGACGATGACGGAGGGGTCAGTGATGGTGCTGAGCAGCTCCTTGGTGGCTCTCTTCTTCTCCTCCCTGTAGTTCTTCTTCTGCACCTGTAGGCAGCGCACAGCTATGACGTTAGCTACTGTACCGTACCACTCACAACCTCCATCTCACTATGAACCAAGACCCTGGTGGACAACCTATTTCCTTTACCCCACCAGACATCTTCCAGAACGTCAATGCCCGATGAACACACCATTATTTTAAAGACGACTTTAATATTGTATTTGTATTTGGAGCTTTTGTCACGCCGCAGGGCAGTTTACTGTAAGTCAGAGACCATATCTAAATGGGGAGGTGTTGAAAACGTCTCCCCAGCGGTGTGTGAGACGGAGCCTAACAAGCACATGGAGCAAGGCCTCCTCAGGACTCAGAGCAGCGCACCTCAGGATAGACCAGGCCACACAGCATTACACACGGCTGACATTAAACAGGAACCATGGGCCAGAACACTTATTCTATTTGCTGTTCATTTCAGTCGCCATCTCTGAGTGTTGCGGCTAACCGTTTAGCAGTCGTGACTTTTTGGTTGATACATTGGATTGGTTATATTGATCGGGAGGAGACCTTCTCGGTTTAATGGCAAGGCATGATTTCCTTGGGCGGTCATCACAGCTGCTACTGTGAACTTTACAAATTGCCTTTGAAAATCCAATTGAAGTTAGGGAAACGGGTTGATTTGGTGTACCGTGTTGTCTAGCTTCAAGACCTCGCGTTTGAAAAGCAAACAGAAGTTTGAAAGCAGTTGGATGGGTGTGTGCGGTCAGTACCTTGAGAGACTCCTTCTTGGTGAGCTTGCTCCCGGAGGCTGACACATCCTTGTCAGAGCCATTGTACAGCTTGGTCTCCGACTGGGAGGACAGAGGAGAGAGACCTTCAGCATAACAATGACCACCTGATAACCAGGTACAGGACTCAGGCTAGACCGCTGGGAAACAGTAGAGGGGAAGGACCCGGAACTTACACCTGACAGTACTTTGTTTTTCAAACGGCAAGAAAACTCGAACATAAGTTTCATATAGTCATGTAGAGCGTACGTGCTCTTTGAGAGTGAGATGTTCATCATCCCTCATAGGACACAGCCACTGTAGAGGCCTAGGCTGTTAGTCTCATTGTCTGTGCTCCACATCCAACCCCTTCCATTAGGACTTGTTCTAACCCATGACTCCTCGAGTCGGCGCCAGGGCTGAAGGATCTCTTTCAGAGAGGCGTTGCAGACAGGAGCGTGAGCCCCAGGATGGAGGGCAGGTTAGGGGCTGGATCTCACCGGGGGAGAGACCAGAGCTCCAGAAGGAGAAGCTGGTATATCCACTAGCTAATGCAGAGAAAACAACCTCCATTCCTGTTTCCCTGTCCTTCACTGTGTGTGTGTGTGTGTGTGAATTGTGTGTGTGTGGGGGAGAGGCGTCAGTGACATTGCACTTCCTGTTTGAGATTGGTGCATTGATTTGGGAGGAGTGAAGGGAGGGCTGTGTGCCCAAAGACAGTGGCAGTTGTTCAATGCCGTCAACTGCTTGTGGTGAAGACAGCTTTGCCTTCCCATTACCGAAACGTAAGCAGGGATATTTTAAAGTTATTTAAAAGCTCTTTGAGACGTCACTCAAAAGTTTGTAATGAAAATGTTTAAAGAAGACGTGTTTCTTTTTTCTTACCAAGGACAGTTTGAATATAGGGATTTAAAACGTATGCCGTTTGCCTCGATTTGTGTGATTCAAGTCTCTTTGAAGTAGGGACCTTTGAAATGTGGTGGTCGTCATCTTCTGCTCATCCAGACTGATTAAACATGGTGCTTGTGGAGCACGGGGGCGAATCAAAACCTCGACCCTCCCACTAACTCCACACGGTGTCAGGGGTGATGAAGGGAGGAAGGAAGGTTAGAGAGAGAGGAGGATGGCTCCGAGTGCGTCTGTTCCAATGACAAACTCTTAACGAGGATGCAATCAAGGTCCTGTCGGACTCAACCCACTTCAGCACGACTCGGAAGACCGCTCATGTCCACGTGAGCGGTCTTCCGAGTCGTGCAGGCTGGCTTAACAAGCTTCATGTAGGATTAAAAAGCCTGAGGGCATCTTCCATGTACTGCAGGCTGCTGCCGCAGTGAGAATTGAAGGGGTTCGCTACGCAGCTTGTGTTTATCTGAGAAATACATCTGTTCAATATGGATTTGTTGAGATGTGAACACCGCATTTGCGGCAATTCCCCCGTGGTCGCATCAGAACCAGCTTCCACACGCTCGCGTAAACACACACTCGGTTACAAAAGCACGGTGCCCTTTCGCCTCAGACCTCACCTGCTTCTTCCTAATCAGTGACTGTGGTGAACCGTTAATGGGAGGCGATTACTAACACAGGGGGAGGGGTGATGTTCGTTTCAAACATATTGATTGGTTTCTACTTCGGGGAGGACAGGGGAGTGCGATCCGTGAGGAGACGGGGTCTAGAAAAAGGAAGAGGGGAGGCTGGGCGGAGAAGTGGAAGCTTCCGGCGTGTTTGAAGACGGTACCTTGCTCTTCGATATAGAGTGGGATGAATCTTCTTTCAGCGGCAAGGGCAGGTCTTCTTTCCCCCTGTCGAAACCTGCAAAAAGCACACAGAAGGATCGGCACGGGGTCTGCAACACACACACACACAAACGTGGAGCGTACGCCAACCCCACCACCACCACCACCCCCCCACCCCCCCAAAAAGCGATCAGACCGTTCAGAAGCTTCACCTGATGCTGGAGTGCTGGAGAGAGGAATGTCCAACAAGAGTGTGGAAACATGGAGGACAACCAACGTCGGCTCTTTAAACCACCCAGAGAGAAAACATAGCTTTGAATATTTCATGGCTGTTCACGAGCCATATTTAATGAGCTCTAATGAGTGATTGAAAGTGCAGATGGTTCATTCGCCTCTCTGCGAAAGAACAAGTCACACAGCTTAACAAGATTGACTGACGTTTGAGAAGAACACACTGTCGGTTTTGAAAGACGTCCCGTCACACTGTTCGTCTGGCAGATTCAGACCTGCCGTCACCCCCACCAGCACAACTCATCCGTCACTGTCCCATCGCCACCCGAATCACATTTCCACACAATGTCTCATTAGCATCCAAGAAAAATGTGCATCGATATATCTTCAGCAAAACAAGGTTTGTTCTGTACTTTGGTACCTGGCACATCTCGCCGGTTATAGTGAGCCCAGTGTAGAGCGTGGCAGAGAGGCAGTGTGGTGAATTCTACATGACACATTTGAGATGGGTTGAGATGGACAACGGCACAGAGAATATGAACACCAGTTGGCGCCTGGTCTGAAGCTACACTGAAACTGCAGTCTGACGCAGAGGGAAAGCAGAATACCAGAGGACAGAAACACTACGAAGACAAGCGTGGTTGATTACTTCAAACAAAGAAAACGCAGATTTCACAAACAGCAGCAGCCTGAGAAAACATTTCCAGAGATCGTTTCACCAGGCCATTTCTTTGATACACTTCCGTGCCATATTTATTCGGAGACAGCTTCAAGGTAACACTGCTGAAATAACACTTACGCAAAATAAATCAATATCAACCCCAGGCCGGATATTAACAGATTCTGACAGCTATAAACAGGGATTTACAGCAGGGTCCCCCTGGTGCTAGACAGAGCAAGATAACTGGTTTATGAGGCACTCGGGGAGTGCTTGCTAAGTCAAAATATGTCCATTAGCGGGTGCTTTGGCTCTTAAAAACCAGACTCCCCCAGTTCATCAGTCACACAGACAAGGATGGAAGGGCTCGGTATTGAGAAATGTGATGGTGGCAGAGAGCCTTCAAAAGCCAGGGTTAGCCAAATAAATCAGCCTGGTCCTAAATTACTCTACATTCAATTATTCAGACCGTAACGTTTACCATCAAACACCGCTATAAAACAAACATGACTCATCTATATCTATCCAGAATCCACCGGCTGTCTGATGCCCAATGTTCTGAATCGGACATTAATACTGCTTGACAATTGATGTAATAGAGAAAAGGATTATTCATAGTCATCCTATTGGTCGATGGAACAACATGACTTGTCAGGACATGGTTGGAATAGTCTAATGCATCGTCTGAAAAGCAGACTGCAATCATCTGCAACCCTTCCAATGGCATCTTTCAAGACTCACACACACACACAGCCGGATCAAGACCACCTCAGTTATAAACACCAGACTGGAACTCATCTCAACATACATCCTTATCAGTAATCAGTAGAGAGAGATGGAAGGGAGATGAAATAAAGAAAGAGCTGGGCATGTCTTAAAACCCAGGGTGCTGACGGCAGCTTGAACATGCAGAGGACATGTGATGCAGTGAGCTGGTGACCCACAGGAAGAGCCAGGGAGGGAGAGTGACGCTAGGCCCAGGTGAGAGGCACCGGCCTGCCAGTCCATTGTCTGGACTGACATCAAACTGCCCTCAAATACGTTCAGATAAAGGCCTCGTCGTCCTAATCCTATTTATCACAACACAGACCTAAAAACAGACAGACATCTCCAGTATTTGATGTTGAGAAGCTGCACAGTCGGAACCGAGTCCTCGCCGAAATAGTTAGAAGCCGCTCCACCGTGGTGGCCAGGAGAGGTCTTCTTCCTGGCTCTGAGTCGCTGGAGGCAGAATGTGGCCTTCAGCCTCGAGCAGGTCTGGACAGACGCACGCAGATGGTCTGGTCCATGTCCGGCCCCCCCCCCGTCCCCCCTCTCCAAAATGTCACGGCAGCCCTGCTGCCACACGCCCGGCCGAGCTCCGTGAGGTCAGAGCCCAGCACGGAGAGGGATTCATCATACAAACGTCCAGAGCCTGTCATCCCCCCCTCCGTCGTGACAATGCCATAGGTGGCTCTGTGGCTTCCTTTCCCCCCCCCGAGGGGAGCGCAAAAGGAATTCAGCCGGCAGGTCGGTATTGTCAGTTGGATGTATTTGAAAAGGTTAACGATGACTCATGTGGTGATTGGCTGACTGACTCAGTGACTTCCTCCTTTGCTTTAATACAAGCACGGTCACACACACACACACGCACAAATGTGCGCACACACACACACACACACAAGCACCCAGGCAAAACTCAAAACCCAGGGAGCTGTTGCTCACAGACAGGTCGAAAGATAGGATTAAAAAGAGAACTGGAGAGAGAGATGATAAATGGACTAGGGGAAATATGAGGAGGAGGAGAGGAGGAGGGAGAGAAGAGGAGGAGGAGGGAGAGAAGTAGGGAGAACGTCTCAAATGAGTTAAACCTCCTAAATGAGGCTGTCAGGGACAACCGTCTTGGCTAGGCATCGTGTCCGAATCATGACTTGTGAAAACAGGAAATGCTGACAGAAAAGGCTTCTTATTAAGCTCCTACAGCAGAGCTCTCTGACTCTCTGGCTGCAATCCACCAAGATACACTGCACTGGGCTGGAGTTGGATGACTGAAACGATATCGAGTTGCAGACTTGGGTGTGTGTGTGTCTGGGAATGTGTGTGTGAGCATGCACGTGTCCTCTGTGAAAGAGCCAGGCATGACAGCAGCAACAGTCAATCAGTCTGCACAGGCCCAGCTATGCGACAAAACACCAGGGAACGGGGGGCGGAAGAGAGAGTGAGAGAATGATGGACAGAGAAGTGAGGGAAGAGAGCAAGGCCCGTGCCCGTCGTGTGGATGACTCCCCGCTGAGCAGTGTCAGACGAGTTCTGAGGAGCCGTCATTTCTCCAGCTCTCATTGGGTCCTCTTCATGCCATCGTCACGGCTCTGTTCTCCAGGATTAAGAAGAAACACTGCGAAGAGGAGGTCAATCCTTTTCTGAACCGGGTATAAGGACAGTCAACTCGAATAGAATCTGTTTTTTTTACTGTTTGTTTTCAAGGTATCGCTCACATTCAAATGTATCCTTAGCCCACACAACTACTAACATTAGAGTTTTTTCCCGCTCTGTGAAACTTAATATTAGGATTTGATATTAATTGAAAGCAGGATTACTTGACTAGAATAAACACCAAGCAAGCTGATGAAAAAGCACAGTTTCCATGGAGAATTGAGTCCACGTCCTCTTTTCCTCGGGAACTCGAAAACGACCATCTCAGAGAACGATGACGCAGCCAAGCATTTCGGTGAGAGGAGAGGATGCCATGGCAACCACCGGCATGACAATGACAAAATGTGGGGGTCGTTGTCAGCAACGCTCACTCGACTGAAACATGAGTGTGCACACGTGTTTGTGTGAGGGTGTGCGTGCGTGTGTCAGAGGGAGGCTGGGAGCAGAGTGCAGATACCTGGCGCTGATGATGGTAGGGGCTGAACAAGAGCAGGTGCTTTCCCAGTTACTGAAGTACAGTGAGAAGGAACATGAACACCCAGCCTTCAGACAGCCTCTCTCTCTCTTATTCACACCGTCTGTTCCCATCCTATCCATGTCCCATCCTTCAACTCCACCACGTCCTTCTGTCTCTACATCAGAGCCGGTGCTAAAAGGCTTGAATGCTCGCTCGAGTCTCATACACTCATATCTTCTACTGTGTCGTAGTAGCATGGCCAATTTGGAAAGATGCCCTACTTTTCTCAACGTAAAAAAGCCCATACTGTGAGTGATACAGCCCCACAATCAAACATCTTTTGATTATTGAACAGCTGTGTAATCACATGCTGCCATGGTAACAGTGACCCGGAGACCACACCACATCCATCCAACAGTTGAAGATCCTTCCCCCTCAGTTGAAATCGGCCTCTATTCATTCACGAGCCCCGAAAAACCCACCCTTTGACAGCCAGCCAGGAACCAGGCAAGCGTCCACAATCAAACCACAACAAAGGAGTTGTCGGAAAACTAGACCTGTTGAACCCGATCCTCTTTCCGCTCCGACTCCCGGCGTGGCCGCCGGAGGACGACGGCGCTTAATCTTTCAGGGGGGGGGGGGGGGGGGGTCGTGTTCCAGTCAGGCGGCTGTGTGAGGCTGTGTGCGGGAGGTCCCAGGCATTAGGGATGCTGATAGGAGCCGTGGTCTGGAGCATGCAGGGCTATTTAAAGAAAGGTGCCCATGTTAAGCTGCCAAGTCACTGGCCCTTCAACAGCCCTTCCTGGGCAGAGCGAGCACCCAGTAACCTTGAGAGATGAGTGGGGAGGTGTGTGTGTGTGTGTGTGTGTGTGTGTGTGTGTGTGGAAGAGGGCAGAGCAGAGGTCCAAGCTTGATGTGTCAAAGTAAATGGCAATATTAATTAACAGTGTTTCCTCTATGTTGATTTTGCCGTGGCGGCCTGCCAGCTAATTGCACGTGGCTGTTGATTCGATAGCGATTGCTGAACGCCCTTGCTCACGTTTGTATTTTAGGTGCCTTATTATGCTGAAGTAGTTCCACTGCATTAACAAAATGTAATTAATAGTGGGTTTATTGTTATTATCTGCTACAGAATGCTTAGCCTATATGTCAAAATCAAATTAAGCAGACAGTCTACACATGCTTTCGAGTGGCCTACCTTAATCGATAGGCTAGGCTACTGAACATTTACAATAAGTTACGTCAATTATTAATTGCCATTTAGAACATACTTTATGAGCGGAGTAGCCTAACCTTATTGCTTTGGGGGAAATAGGACGAAAATATGTGCAATATCACATTAGCTATTAGACAGTAGACTATAACATTAACCTGCTCTGAAATATAGTGGTGGTGGTATTTTTTCTGAGTGAAAATATGGAAGTCACGGTAGCTCTTCAAAGTGTGACTTGCAAAACCTCAGACCTGACTGGCACACACCCATGCAGAGTGGGAACACTATCACAACATCTCACTCAGAGCTCGAGACAATGGCAGGAGGAAGTTCCTCCGTAAGAAACCAAGCGATAGGGTGAGATAGAGAGAGTGAGAGAGAGAGTGAGAGTGACAGACCGTGTGAAAGCTACAGAATGGATGGAGGCTGCCAGTCACAGAAGCCAGAGCATGTGGATTTAGAGAGTGAAAGAAAGAAGGACAGGTTCAAAGCTGGAGGGAGAGAGGGAGGGAGAGAGAGAGGGAGGGCGGTCACCATCGGCAGTCCTTCTAACAGCTGTCAGCTCTTGGCCGAGAGCGTTCTGAGCTGTCTCAAATCAAGATGAATGGAGACGAGGCGCTGGGAGCTGACAGCTAGGAGAACCTGATGGCGCTCACGCTCTCTCTCCCTCTCCCTCTCTCTCCCTCTCCCTCTCCCTCTCTCCCTCTCTCTCTCTCTCTCTCTCTCTCTCTCTCACTCTCTCACTCTCTCTCTCTCTCTCACTCTCTCTCACTCTCCCTCACTCTCTCTCACTCTCTCTCACTCTCTCTCACTCTCACTCTATCTCACTCTCTCTCATCCTCTATCACCATTGCTCTCACTCTCTTACCCTCTCTCTCACTCTCTCTCACTCTCACTCTCTCTCACCCTCTCTCATCCTCTCTCACCATTGCACTCACTCTCTTACTCTCTCTCACTCTCTCTCACTCTCTCACTCTCTCTCACCATTGCTCTCACTCTCTCACACTCTCACACTCTCACACTCTCACCCTCTCTCATCCTCTCTCACCATTGCACTCACTCTCTTACTCTCTCTCACTCTCTCTCACTCTCTCACTCTCTCTCACCATTGCTCTCACTCTCTCACACTCTCACACTCTCACACTCTCACACTCTCACACTCTCACACTCTCACACTCTCACACTCTCTCTCAATCTCTCCCTCAGTTTGAAATCAGCTCAAAGCAGCCACAGTTACACAGATGGCTCGCAATCTGAAAGCTTGGAAATACAAGAACACAGCAATAATAACTACAACAGCTTCAGACGATATGTCCTGCAACACCGCTACCGACACTCCACAGAAACACTTCTACAAGAGAACTACAAAGTTTGCTCCCAGAAAACCCCCACAGAACACGATCCAGGGTCGGGATTCTACTGCTCCAGGGAAGCTATCGACCGGTGCACGACTAGCTACAGTGCTGAGGTTCTAGTCAGCAACCAGGTCCGCTAGGCCAGGTCAGCTACCAGGTCCGCTAGGGGGGGGGGGGGGGGGGGGGGGGGGGGGGGGGGGGGGGGGGGGGGTGCGCTAGCGGAAGGGGGGGGCAGCACACACCAACCTGGCAGGGAGATGGGCGACAGGTCGTTATAGCCTCCGAAGGAGGCGTTGCGGATCAGCTTGCGTCCGTCGGGGTGGGGGGGGGCGCACGGACGAGGTCCCGCCGCACGTGGAGAAGCGTCGGCGGCAGAGCACTCCCTCCTCCTTCATCATGGGGCTGCCGGGGGCCAGGAGGCCCGCCGAGGGGCGCCGGGACGGGGTGGGGGTGGCGGGGGCGGAGGGCGCGAGCCACGAAATGCTCCGGTCTGCTGTCCGCGCCGCGAGTCAGCCAGAGAGTCAATCGACCAGACAGACAGACAAGTCAGTCAGACAGCCGGCCACACTCACAAACCCCCCCCACACACACACACACACACAGCAGTACGGCAGCTCGGTCTCTAGGCACTGGAGCGACGAGGCAATGCTTCAGTTCCCTTCTCTGTCCTCTATCCTCGCTCTCTCTCTGTCTCGTCTGTGGGCTGGGATGAAGTGCGAGGGAGCAGGCAGTACTACACTGACGCATCAGGGAAGCCCCGCCCCCTCCTCCTGTACAGGAGTGTCATCGTATCTTCCTCCTGCACAGCTTCTACACCACGGTCCCCTCTCCTCCTGCACAGCCTTTCAGAACAAACTCCTCTCAGCTCATAGATTTTCTTTCGGTACTAATAATGGTAGTGTTTAAAAAAAAAATAGATATATTTATATATCACTGACATCCTTTATTCGCCACTCCTATTTCTTTCTCCCGCATTCTCACTCTCTCAGTGAGTATTCACTGGTTCCGTATTTTCCCTTTTGTGTACTGTTTTTTCTATATCTGTTGATACTGCTCCATCTTAATGTACCCCTCCCTCAGTGCTGCTCTTCTAAATGCACAGACACACAGATACTCTTCGGGTTCTACCCCCCTTCTCAGTCTACCAAAACAGTATCACAAATCAAACACACCCTTATAGCAATACACACACTATCTATCGTCTCTGCCTATGAGGATAGAATGAAGCCTCTCTTGGACAAAACACTAAGACCAAGCCAAGATCTGACCAACCACACACACCGATTCTGTCGGCAGAAAGGATGTGTTTAAGTCCCATGGGAGGACACACCCTGTCACAGATATTCACGTGACCATTCACAAAAACAAACCTTTTACGTGGAAAGAAGCACAAGAGGACAAACTGACAAACCTGAAACAGATTTTCCGATAAAGAAACCAACAGCATCCTATACTCTAAATTGTGACCTCTGAGGCTAATTGTAAAGTGATATTAAGGCACAGGGATATCCAGTCACAAGACTGGATGCACGGTGAGGAAACAGCTGGGAGCAGATCGATGCTGACGCTCCCTCGGGATACTGCGGGTCTAACACCGCAATCTGGAGGAGGACCAATCAGACGAGTCGGAAGCAGAAAAGGAGATTGGAGGAGATTGGGCTTCTTTGAAGGACAGACACCATCCTGTGAGAGCACTTTGGGTCCACAAGGAAAGAACGTGACAAAGAAGATGCTAGTGCGTTCTCAAACCGACTGCTCGAGTCACTCTGGTGAAAGTGAGTCTCACAGGGCACACTGGTGGTTATCTCTGCGGAAGGGAGACGGCCTGACGTCCTTATCAGTGAAACCCCATCTCCTGGCTGCCAAGTCCTTCAGCATCCCTGTATCCCTTTCAGCTGACCTGCCCTGCTTACGAGCTAGCGTCTCGGCTTGGCCGGCCACCGCCCGCCACATTTACACTGGTTTGTTCTGTCAACAATGCCACCCGAGTGGCATCCGCCCAAGCAGGGTTTGCTATCACCTGTCAGGGACCTGGCGTGGCTCCATCCGTGGCTGTGTGCTTAGGCAGAACACGTAACCCTCTTGATAGCAACTACTTGGTGGTTTGGTGTCATGGCGTTGCTTGGCAACCCGTTCAAAAACGCCCTACAGTGCAAACAGATAAATCTGTGCCAATGGCTGCCAGAATCGAATGAACTAATTAGCACGGGTAATTATAGTTGGATGTTCTGGCGCATGATTAATTCAAATCCCGGGCCTAATTAAATTGCTACCTCAGCAAAAGAAAGTTCAGGTGGGTCATGTCTGATTGAACGGCCTTCGACCACAGAACACAAATTCAACTTGAAAGAAGAAAAAAAAGAAAAATTCAAGAGTTGAGCTAAAGTCACAAATTTGATTATTTTGTTCATCTCATTGCCCATGAGGTTTACTCGGTTTTCGAGGTGAGAGAAGCCAGGAAAGGTCAAAAGACAGCTTGCAATGTACTCTCATTTGAGGACAGTGTTTGTTAAGACTAATTAAAGAACCCAAGCCTGGGGTGTTTGCATTCAAACATTGTGTAACCACACAACAGAGTCAACAAACTACCTACAATAAAGAGCAGCCAGACAACACATAGCGCTAGCATCTCTTGGACAATGTCATATAAACATGACGTATTGCTCTATGGTGAGAGCGGGAATGCTCCCCAGCATTCTCTGTGAATGTATTCACTGTGGGATGCAGCTGAAACATGAGCAGTGTCCATTGTGTATACACAGATGCTATCCTACCACCTGAGTAACACTACCCCTAATGCATGGTCCAGTGCTATGGAGATACGGGCTGGACACCAGTAGGTGGGTTAGTAACATACAAGAATAAAAGTCAACTTAATTCTGATTTCACTGATCCTGGTATGTTGCAGCCAATTGTGTCATTGAGGAGGTTTCCTGTTCAAGCAGGCCTGATGCTAGCTAGACAGAACAATGCCACAGAAGGCTAATTTGGCTAAATATTAGAGAGGATTAACACTACAACCTTGTGCTTTATCAACTCTAAACCATGTTGACATAAGGCAAACTATTAAAGGTTATAATATCCCCACGAAAAATGTATCTGGTGCATTGCTGCTAGCCACGGTTAAATTGCAAATGAATGTAACAGAATCAGGTCCAGATAGCATGAGAACAGACAAGGGAAAAGCTGAGGTTCCATCTTGTTGAAGTAAAACTCTTTTGCTCAGTAGCACAGTAATCCCTTGTGGTTAATCTGTGAGGTCAAATAGGGTTTGCTATGGGTTTGTGACCAGAGTAGATGGTTTGACCATGCAAAGAACCTCAGACGACCAATGTAAACCTATTGTGGGCAACAGGCCGTTAACCCCCAAGGTCGATAGGGCACTGAGTCTGCAGGTCGTGCATGTTCAGCTCTACTCTCTGAACATTTACCCACCAGACTAGGCTCGACTTTGTAAGAAATTGGTATTGTCCATTTGATAATTTTAGAGGTAATAATGATGGTCTATCGGACAAACCATCTGAACTTTAAGAGCAAAGTCAACAAAGCAAACGCCAGTTTGTCGGCATGTATGTTGATGTTAGATAGTCTACCTTTTCCCTGACTGAATCTCAACTATGTGGCCCAGTTGAGAGGATGGATTCACCCATGTGATCTCTCTGCTCCAGTAGCTGTCGCTCATATCAGGTGTTGGAACCATGCTGCTGATACAGCCAGTCACATGACTGCTCTCCTCCACTAAGCATCAATGGCTGCTCTCTATACCAGTAACCTGACACAGGAGTGTTGCTCATTCCTGGAGTGCCTGGCTGGTTTCTGCTTCTCACCCGGTGAACTGTTGAAGTAAGACACCTACGACTTGTGACGTCTATCTTGTGTCGTCCATTTTTACTGATCAAATAACACAACAATGTTGGATGTCATACACGAAACCCTAAAGACCGATATGATAAACCTACAGTCTGTCAGACACAGTCCAAACTCATGTAGTGTCTCTCCAGCTCTCTTGATCTCATTGTTACTGATACAAACCCCAGCAACCTTCCCTACACTAGCAGTGCCAACAGGCTTCTTAGCTTCAATCACCTTTACACCACAAGCTCACAGACGCCCCACAGGACTATAGATAGAAAATGTCAATATCTGGACTCTGCAGTGGGCTGGATACTGTACCAGCCAAAACGATGTGGGAGAGCATGTCAAGCTAGCCCACGGATGGTGTCTGGATGTGCTGGACTTCACCTTATCTAAACGGCCTGAGACCCTGTAAGCCAGGGATTAGCCTTGGGACAAAGAGGCTTTCTGCGGAGGCATGGATAGGGACCTTCCTAAGGGTGTCCTCTACTTTGGTTGAATACAGTGGGGGGGTTATCGTGAAGTTAGCGCCAAGATTCGTGTTGCTACGGCTAAACTTAAGCAGTGGTTGGCTGGTCTTTGCTTTGCTTTCATTCTATCCTCATAATGACACAATGGTTTAGCTACACACACACACACACTAACACACACACACGTATACTTCCTAAAGCACAGCACAGTGTGTGGGGGATTCTCAACTTGATTTCATCCGACAAACAAGCTATAAACTTAAACACAGTGCTGACGTAGATTTCTTTTTACTGCTAAATAATGGATATTCTCATTAGCACGAGCGCTGACGGCCAATACAGATTGCATTCACAACCCCAACAGTACCTTCCTTGAAGTTAGCCAGGATGAGACAATTTGCGACAACCCGCAAAACAGAAGCTTTATCGGTGAACTGGCAAATCTATACATCCATATTACGTCCGTGTGTGCGTCCGGCTGCAGCGCAGGTCTAGCGGACGGACATTAGCGCACAGGCCAAGGCCCGAGGCCCCCAGATCCTCCATCATGTCCTCCTTGTTTTCCACCCAACAGTAACAACCTGAGCCTCTACCCCCCCGCCCCCACAGCCTCTCCAGGTCCCGCTCCCGGCCCTCCCATTGGTGGACAGCCAGGAAGGAAGTAGCAGTGCTGCGCTGTGATTGGTGAAGGAAGGATGGACCGTTCATGTCGTTAACCCTGGCTGACAGGGCGTAATCCCCGAGGTTGAGCCTAAATCCATGCTGGCCCCACCTGCTCTCCCTCTCTCTCTCTCCCCCTCCCTCTCTCTCTCCCCCCTGCCTCCCTTGTTCTTCCACCCTCGGCCTCTACCTGCAGTGTCTGTACAAGGCGTTTAAAGACAGCGTGTGGATGATGGGCGTGGCCGAGTCTGGGGTCAGCAGGGTCAGGTAGAACACCCTCAGCAGGCCTGCCCCCTGCTGAACGCTGCCTACCGCTGCAGGAGACCGACATGACTAAACACAACCAGCTTCATCTATAACAAGAAACCAAGTACAACACAGCACAGAAATTAATCAGGATTGAAGGTGAGCTACGCTACCACTACTACTGTATGCATGCCGTACAATCACAGGGAAACAACAATGTCTTCACAATAGACAGGCTTAAGTCCATTCATGACAACCAACGTTAAATTGCAGTGTCACAACATCCTATTTCTCTCACTGTCCTTCATGCAGGAAACAAGGAGGGCTACTGAGGGTTACCATGGAGACCCAACTCAAGGCAGCATAGAGTGCATGCGAGCTGAATAAGTGGATTCTAGTGACATGTTTGTTGATGCTTTCAATGAAACTGTGTTCTGGAGGGTGGGTGGTTGGGTGGAGTCTGACATGTAGGTGGGCATTGAAGAACCGCTCAAAAACTGTAGGGAGAGTGGACAGGAGAGGTGAGGGTGAGGTGAGGTGAGGGAGAGGTGAGGAGAAAGGAAAATATTTGAAAAAAATAGAAAAAGAGGGGACAGGAGAGGACAGGAGGAGAAGCGAGGATGTTGTTGTTGGAAGGAGATCAACAGTAGCCTTGACAACAGCCTTGAGTATGACCCTCCACAGTATGAAGCACTCCTTGTACTTTTCAGAATAGAGATGCACAATGCTGGGAGATGTGCTGTGTTGTTATGACAAATCTGGCACTGACATTGACCTGGAAACATCTAAATGTCGCCTGTTCAGAATGTGATCCTAACAACAGCCGTGCTGTTTGGAGCCTGACGTAAACAGATCTAGATCAAAGTGCTCATCAAGGCTTTTACCTTCACTGTGAAACTAAAAATTCTGTGTCTATATTGGAGCCATAAGAATGCCCAAAAAATGAAAAACATTTATTTCCTTTATATTTTTGCTCCCTCTAGTGGCAGTTATTAGACTTATTTTGGAAATCGCAAATAAACCTATTTTTTATATTATTATTATCACTGACAATAAACTAACTTTATATATGTATACACACACACATGTATTATGTTTTGGGGGAAATGTCATATTTTATATGTTTTTTAATTAAATTGACTGAACACCAACCAAATTCACTGAGCTTTTACAATGTGCCAAATAACCAACATAAGTTGCTCTGAAAGATTTACAGTTTTTAATTCATAAGTGAACTGGAAGCTTTAACAAAGCCTCCACCAATACTGAGCCAAGACCTTTAAAACTCAAAACACCCCAAAATAATTCTACCACCCAAAATACCCGACATGTATGTAAAAGTGAATCCGCCACGAACAGGCCCTAATCTCACAGATGACCTCTGTACTCAAAGTAAGGACAACCTATGCAGTCTCATATGGGGGTTACTACTGTATTTTTGACACAAGATGGACCGAAGACAGGCGAGCCTACTGACCTCAAGAGGGTGCTGTGAGATAAGCAGCACCACAGAGCTCCGGAATAAACCTGTTCTCTCAGAGAGCACTGATGCTGCTCCACATAGGACTGACATCAGGTCAGCTTTCTCTTCACAAAGTAAGGACTTAAAGGATGGTCTGCAGGGAGGAGCCCAGGTGAGGGTTGACCAACCCTACTCCTGGACATCTACCCTCCTATTGGTTCATACATTGGTTTGCTGGATAAGGGTTGAAATGAGGAAGTGGAGCAGAGGTGGAGTGTAAACCTCCAAGGAACAGCTCTCCAGGAGCAGGGCTGGAGTGTAAACCTACAGGAGGGGAGCTCTCTGCCCAGGTTTAGAGTATTAGACTGAAGCTGATATAGGACAAGGTGTGTGAGGGGAGCTGATCTAGGAGGAGGTGTGTGAGGGGAGCTGATCTAGGAGGAGGCGTGTGAGGGGAGCTGATCTAGGAGGACGTGTGTGAGGAGAGCTGATCTGGGAGGAGGCGTGTGAGGGGAGCTGATCTAGGAGGAGGTGTGTGAGGGGAGCTGATCTAGGAGGAGGTGTGTGAGGGGAGCTGATCTAGGAGGAGGTGTGTGAGGGGAGCTGATCTAGGAGGAGGTGTGTGAGGGGAGCTGATCTAGGAGGAGGTGTGTGAGGGGAGCTGATCTAGGAGGACGTGTGTGAGGGGAGCTGATCTAGGAGGACGTGTGTGAGGGGAGCTGATCTAGGAGGAGGTGTGTGAGGGGAGCTGATCTAGAAGTGGTCTTACCGTGGCTGTAGCTGACCCCGGGGCTGAGGGATGAGGGGCTGGCGAGAAGCTCTCTGCTGGGGGTCTGCAGCCCCGCCTCCTTCTCCTTCTCCCGCTCTTTCCCCTGGCGCTGGCTCATCCTCCCTGGGGTCAAAAGGACAGCTTCATCGCCGGGGACTACGGCAGCTGGAGAGAAAAAAGAGACGGAAAAACACGGAGCGACAGAGAGAGAGCAAGAGAGAGGTAAAGACAGAGAGACAGAGAGAAAGAGAGATGAAGACACAGGGAGACAGGAAAAGGCGGGGGTGTGATTATTTCCGTTTTTTAAGCTTCTGAACAGAGGTGGTCCTTTGAAACCACATAGGAGCCCTCTAGTGGTAAACACCTGCAGTGCAAGATTTCATACATGGTGTATATCCTTTGTCACACAAACACTACTGCTCAAGGTTGAGGACACCACATCCCTACACACAACCCTTTTAAAATGCTGACCCACATCAATCCAGACACACTTGAGAGTAAAGATCATAATCCAGAATGTAATTCAGACAAGACAGCGTCCAATCTAGAGGGACACAGGCAAGCCAAAGTTTGTGTTCAGTGTGTGCGCGTTTGAGAAAGAGGAAGATAAATAAAGAGAGACAGACATAGAGAGCAAGAAACAGAAACAGTTTTCTAAAAAAGAGATGCTATCGTACATGTCATGCTCTTCAGCTACTTATGAAACACCATCACACGGCGGGCTAAAACAAGCGTCCCCCAGACTGCCGTCGACGCCATGTGTGAGAACGCTCTGAGGGCCAGAGAGCAAACTCATACCTGGTACCATGTCATTGTCGCTCTGTGTCTGCTAAAAATACACACCGTTCCTTGGCTCGCTGAAATACTGTCCGCACCGTGCACTCTGGGTCCTTGATTACTTACGACGCGGTACGAAAGCTTCTGCAGAGTGGCTAAAATGCACGTGAAACAAATGTAACCTCGGACACAACCAAAACGCCAAGCAGACTTTTATTCCCCAAATGGAGGGAGGAGACAATGGCAACATGAATGAGTGGAAACAGAACAGAGAGGAGAGAGGAAGTCATTATCAGCCCTCTCTCTGCTGATTTCTACCAAACACCCGTCCTGGAGAGCAGCTCTGAAACAGACAGACAGACACAGAGAAACAGACAGAGATACAGAAAGACAGACACACACACACACACACACAGACACTCCCCGCTACTCTCATGGTGTTCGGGAGATGACAGATATCCAATGACTCAATTCAATAAGTCATTCCAGTCGTATATCACACTGACTGAAGGTGGAGGTCGGCGTGGCGAGCCAGTGACTCAGCCCGGGCCTCGCATGTGACCGCTCAGGGGAGGGTGGAGGTGGGGGCCTGTTAGCCCGGGAGTGGTGGAGGCCTGGACGGAGACTCGTGGGACGTGGTCATGCTTGTCCAATCACGTCTGACTGAGACGAGCCGATCAGCAGGCCTCTAGTCAGCCAGCAGAGCAAGCACGACACCCCAATACAAAGACTGTCATACAATGCAGTCCATATATCACCCTGTGGGTTGGGTCTAGTCTTGTGTGCTCATCTGTAGTGAGGTGAGTCTTCCTGGTTGCGACCTAGTGGAGGGCCTGAGAGATTGCTCTTAACAGAGTCCAAGATGTTCCAGTCCCACTAGTCTCTCTAAGGTCACCTTTAAAGGTCGACCAGGGCACCAAGAGACACGTACACAGGACAAAAGTATGGGGGGGACAATCAGATCAATAAGCGGCATTACGACAAATGCTACCAATGGAAACACAAACGTGTCTCATCTGTCATACCCAAGCCGTTCTATATTTCCCCTCTCTCTCGCCTCTTTACCCTCCTCTTTTCCCCAAACGCCCACCCCTGCACCGTCCATCTTTCATTCCGCCCTCCTCCTCCCCAACCCCTGCACCGTCCATCTTTCATTCCGCCCTCCTCCTCCCCCACCCCTGTGAAAGGTCGCTAGCTTACCTGATGTGCTGGGTTGTTCTCTGATCTCTGCATGATGCTGGCAGGGGGAGCAGGATGGATGGAGAGGGCAGGGAGGGAGGGAGAGACAGAGGTGGAAATGGAGGAGAGAGACCGTAAACGGGTGAGAGAGATAGAGCAAAAGAAAAGAGAAAAATTGAAAGAAAAGGCAGTGCCAGACGGAGAATGAGAGAAAGGAGAAAAATGGGAGGAAGAGAGGGTAATATAGAAAGAGACGAGAGTTTCACCGAGAGCAAGAGAGGGATGAGAGTGAGATGAGGGAGCAACAGAGAGAGAGAGAGAGAGAGAGAGAGAGAGAGAGAGAGAGAGAGAGAGAGAGAGAGAGAGAGAGAGAGCAGGGGTGGATGTGTGAGGGTCCAGGCAGGTGGCAGGTCGGTGTGATGTTGGTCACATGTTGAGGTGAGCGGCGGGAGGGCGGTGATGGACACGGCGGCGGAAGCCACAGAGGATGACAAAAAAAAGAAAGAGGGAGACAAAAGACAAAAAAAGAAAACACGGACGTTAGCTCACTCCGAAAGAAATGAAAGGCAGGACACCACCACAACAACAACAACAACAACCACAACCGCCAGCAGGGCTGATGACACGGCTAGCGAATGGGAGGACGAGTATGACTACTGCTGCCATATGACCACAAAAAAAGGGCGGGAAGTCACACACACGGTGTCTACAAAGGTAACCACGCAGCGACAGGGTGGTGTGGATTACCAGAGATTACTGTTGTTGTTCTGAATGCGGACCATCCTTCCCTAGACAGCACACAGCACTGGGCCGGCACTGGGGTGGATAAGCCCGTCTGACGACCCCACAGTCCACATCAGACAGGCTTCCCAACCACGCTGATAAACAAAATCGAGAGCCCCACTTGGTTAAGGCCCGGGAGGTGGACCTCCACGGTGCCGCATGATAGGTTGAGAGCTCGGACTACAGACAGTTCTAAAGCTTATGACAACAAGGAAAACTGATTTGAGCGGGGTCGATGGAGGTCAGCGTTTGATTAATGAACCTTTGGAGACCGCCTAGATTGGCTTTTTTAATTCAATCGAAGCTGACTGAAGCCATTGTCTCCCAGTATCTGCAACTCAATGGCTTCAGTCGATCACATCATTACACCGTCTCGTGATAAACCATCTCTCTACGGTAGGGATGGAGAGATTTGTGAAGGACTCCCAGTACAAGGGAAGCCTTTGAGCCTCAATGGATCACAGGTTTGATAAACGGAGAGGTTGATGATATTCAACGACAACTTGTGAAATGATAACTGACTTTAACACCGTTCTCTCGAAGCAGCTCTGTGTCGTGTGTAATCCGTCAGCAACAGGAAGAACGCAACGTACACCCGAACACTACGACGCGTGTCTGTCTCCTTAAAGGCACAGGAAGCATCCCGCCGTAAATCTAGGGGGGTCATGAGGTCAGCAGCATCAGGGGTCAAAGGTTAAATGACCCCCGCGGGGTCAGGGAACACCATGAGCGCGGCCCAGGCCGGACTCGGAGAAACAAAACAATGCTTCAGAGAAGAAGCTGAGGCCACCCAGCCTGAACCACGGACAGAAGGCCAGTGTCTCCGTTGGAGAGCTCTGACTCTGTAAACCAGTCCCTCTGGTCTCGCCCCGACACCAGGCTCTGCCAACACCCGATCACATCCCCTCGGCGGTAATTGCACTCGTTTCATGAATCAATCGAGCCTATTCGTTTATTTTACGTGTGCTGAATACTGTGTGTTGTTTACTGTATTGCTTCAAGCTATGCCTGCCCTGTTGAGGAAGCACGTCAAATTGAGCTTTGCATTGGGAATGACTCTCGACTGGTAATGTGCGTACGACAATAACCTTGAAGATGCATGTTTGATCGGTGTGGAGGAGCGGGAGGAGGAGCGGGAGGAGGAGCGGGCATACTAATGGCGCCCGCTCCTCTCCTCGCTGGCATCAGCAGTGGCATGGCGAGACGCTCGAAGAGCCCCTCCCCCAGAGGTGCTCTCAACAAACAGGCAGCAGCCCTCATGCCTAATTATGCAGAGGGGAGAGGACGAGTGTGTGGGTGGGTGTGTGTGCACTGTACAATTACACGAGTGTGTGTGCGGGTTTGTTTGGGCGTGTGGGTGTGTTTG
This sequence comes from Osmerus mordax, assembly GCF_038355195.1. Classification (NCBI taxonomy): domain Eukaryota; kingdom Metazoa; phylum Chordata; class Actinopteri; order Osmeriformes; family Osmeridae; genus Osmerus; species Osmerus mordax. The sequence continues at coordinate 6,946,744 of NC_090066.1, read as the reverse complement.
GGATCACGTTGTAACTGGATAAGGATAAGTGAACATGGCGACAGAGCCGAGATCAGTTTCCGCCCTCATGGGGATTCTCACGTCAAGGACTTTATGCCATTCAGTCAGTAGAAGCACCCTGATAACGCCTGCTGTGTGGGCTACAGCAGTGGACTGAGGTTACTAGGTTACCACACAGCTAGCGGAACGACAGCAACAGACTTCATCCATCATCGTGTTCCTCCAGTTGGCTAAATAAATACGGACTTTGTTTCCGCCGTTTCGATTTGAACCCGTTGGCCTTCTGTGTTTTGATCCCACGGCCCCTTCTCCTCCTCCTCCTCCTCCCTCCCCCCCCCCCCCCCCCCCCCCCCCGAGCGACTCCAAGTCCTGATGGTTCCGCTTCTTTGCTGATGGCGGAATTTCGACTTGTTTTGCCTCGACGTGTCACGTGTCAACCTGCTGGACTTACTGGGTTTGCAGATAATACTTCCACAAACCGTGAGGTAATTCAAGGTGTCCAGTTGCACGATCAACAAACTGTGTAACATTACACATTCAATATGAATGGGTCCCTCCCTCCCTCCCTGTGTTATTGTAGGTCTAGTTAGAGTTTAAGAGCATTTCCCCTCTGATAGGAGAGGAAAAGACATGAAAGGTGTATTTTTAGACATGGTGCCATTTCTCTGTCTGGCTTTTTGGGCTTTCATCTGAAGCGTGCCGGTTTCTCCCACTAGCCCGAGTCTGGACCTGGGGGAGGTCGGGGGTGGGGAGGGCCAGACTGGTGGCCAGAGAAGTGTCATATTGTCCTTGTCCCCAGGCACAACATAACAGCCTTGGAAGGCAGAGAGGTGGCAGACTGGGGGGTGCAGGTAAGTCTCTCCACTACCTGACCCACTCTTCTTCCAAGATTGGATACAGTATTTACTGAAATGCATCAAATCACTACATTTTTATGGATCTTTTCAAACACATTTTTGTAAATGTGCTCTAAATTGACAATAGGTACTGTGGCATTTTCCCAAGCACAGAAAACGGTGTTTTAAGGGCTTCATCTTAAATTGCTGCCACACCACATACAGCAAGGGCTATGGCCTCTTTCTTCTGAAACAAACAAAAAGCTCTTACAAGAGACAGAATGCCATGCCATATTACGTAACGTTTCAACAGAACTCGCAGCGCAATGTTGACCCATTTTCTATCGGCGGTGTGTGGGGGCGGGGCATTGGCTGTGAGCCTTGATCGGTGTATTATAAAGCGGCGATGGGGACCTTTCGGTTCACCCTGGCTAGCGCGTTAGCTGACTACACCTCCTACCCCTAGCAATCAAAGACTGGAAAACACATCTCGGAACGACCAGTTAGTCTCGCTAGCGTCTACCAGTGTCAGAGGAAGGAGAAGTTAGAGAGAGAGAGAGAGAGAGAGAGAGAGAGAGAGAAATACTAAGAAATGGAGACAGCAGCCAATCTCTGGAGAAAGAGTGTAATGGGCCGCTGAGAAGCTCTGAATGAGAAGACAGGCAGGGTGAATACAGCGGCAGACTGGAGCCATCAGCACCTCTCTGCCCTCCACCGGGAGAGTGATTATGTGTGGTTACTCTGCAACCTCCAAGGACCTGAGCTCCAGATAATGACTGTGAGGCCTCTGGGAAGGAGGGGTGGGGGGGGGGGGAGAGAGAAAGGGAGTGGAAGAAGAGGGAGAGAGAGAAGACGTAAAAGGGAGACTGAGCTCTAAACAGCCCCAGTGCCCTCGGCAAGGTGAAAAGTAAAGAGCACAGTCCTTGAGGCTCTTCAAAAACAATGAGTCACACAACGCCTTTGCACATTGGAAAGCGAGCAGTATCAAATCGGCCAAATAGTCATGTTCTCGTATCGAAACTGCCGGCAAAGACTCGAGTCTCGTTTCTCATGCCGCAGAACAACATGTCTAGCGAGGCAAGATAGATCGTGTTCGGCGTTCTTTCTATGGGAGTGACTAAGCAGTAATGAACTTTCTCCAAACGGTCCCGCAGAGGTGCCAGCATGGGCCGTCATATTTTATCCGAGCGCCACTCAGGGGAATGAACTGCATTTCACATGAACAGGAGGGTCCCCCACAGGGTTGTTTTGATAGCGACATCTCCGACAGAACCATGTTAACCTGGATGCTAAACGCCAGTGGCGGAGGTGTAAGTAGCTCATTACTGTGGAGATATGCGTCGGTGTCTGACCTTGTCCTCGACATGAACAGTGTGAGGGGGAGTCAAACGGGCACCATGTGTGTACGTGTTGTATTTGTGTGTGTGTGTCATTCTGTGTTGGCGAGCCTGTATTTGTAGAGTGAAAGTCTGTTTGTTTGTATGTGTTTTAAGGGACGGAGCTAAGCTAGCTGCCGGGTGAGAGAGTGTATTTATCCCAGCTCCTCGACCACCCTCTTCTGCCGGCTCCCGCCTCCACAGCCCTTACCGAGCGCCGCAGAGGCGAGGACAGGGGCTTATCCATCCCCATCCATCCCCATAATGCCTTGCTGTTGACCGCTTCCTACACCACTTCCTGGAGAGAGCTTCCTGGAGAGAGCTTCCTGTAGCTTTGCAATCAGCTCAGGCATGATGGAATGCTGCCTGGCTGAGCTTGAGTGCACAAGCCTGGTCGGAGAGTTGTCACACTGCTCTACATCAACCATGACATGCTTCAAAACACTCCATTACTCTAGTCATAGTGTATTCTTGGTTCTCAACATGGTACTTCATTTCAAGCCTTACCATATGCATAATGTATCATTACCGTTAAAATACACATTGCTAATTAAACACAGGACTTTGGGTTAGGGCTAACTAACCTAAATACAGGATATGAAAGAGTTTTTACGATTTATAACAGAAGTAAAACAGAAGTTCGGATTCTTCGATTTGCTTCAGCCCTGCTTCCTTATTACTGTAAAACCCGGCAGCCCATCTAAGCTATTCTAGACATGCCTAATGGAACGTTTAGTGCTGCAGTGAGGCACTAAAAAGGCAAGGCAAACAAAGCCCAGGACGGCGAGCGGTGGCTGACAGTGCAACGCCACAAAAGGCCCCTCCCCTCGTTCAGGTGGTTTCCAGCGCTCGCCCGCGCTCTCGCCCCGCTGAAAGGACACTCAAGAAGCTTCTCTGTCAGACATTAGACAAATGGATGCACGCAGGTCAGCACAAGTCAACACTACGGTCAGTTAACCAGGGCACGGAGGGTTTTCCTGCCTGGTCAGCATGACTGCACTGAACATTTACACTAACAGGTTCCAAAGAGTAAACTGATGAAGTAGAAGTGGGTGAGCAGAGAGAAAGAGAGAGATAGAGGGAGAGAGAGAGAGAGAGAGAGAGGGGAGAAGGAGGGAGGGAGGGGGGGGGGGGGAGAATGAGTGAGTGAGTGAGAGCTGGAGAGAGACAGAGAGAATGGGTGAGTGAGGGAGAGAACAATGTAATGGGTATGAAAGAACGAGAAAGAGAGATCCTGAAAAATGGAGAGGGAGAATGACTAAGTGAGAGAAGGAGAGAGGACGTCCAGGGCATTAGTCAGGGATGAGTTTTTCTCCGTAGCTGAGATGTCCTACTGGAGGAGAGGAGAGCTAGGAGACCGCCTCACAGGGGAAGTCGTGGGGGTCTGGGTCGCCCAGAGAGCGCGCTCGCGTGTGCGTTCATTTACAGCTATCGCAGAAACACGACAGGCCTCGTAAATATTATCTCTCCACACACTGGAAGAAACATCCCTGCAGTGCCGACACGCTAGACAAGAGACTGCTTACAGCATGGCCTGGGCTGAGCCAGCCAGCACACACACACACACACACACACACTGCTGTGTAGGCCTACACAGGATGTTTAGTGTGTGAGAGACAAAAGGAGAGAGCGAGAAAGACAGAGCTAAAGATAGAAACAGAAAAGTGGGAAGTGGGCCATGAGAGGGGACAGATACTCTGGCAGTGTGCCTTCAGGTGTCGGTTGGGTGATGTGGGTCTGTCTCTAGGCAGGTGGCCAATCTAACACGTCAAGCCCGGGAAGACGCTACCCCGCTGGGTGATCTGGAGCAGAGCCCCAGGTGTGGGAACTACCTCAGCACCCCTCCTGGGAGAGAGGAGAGGGAGGGAGGAGAGCGACAGGGTCAACACAGGAAGCACACGAAACTGATAACTGTGAAGGCCAGAGGAACTGTGTGTCCCACGCAGAGCTGGGTTGGCGAACACTACACCTCCCCCCCCCCCCCCCCCCCCCCCGGCCTTCACAGCTCTCTCTCCTCGCAGGCCTCTGGTGGATCCTTCGACAGGGGGCGGTGGGAGGCTCTCGGGTTCAGCTCAGCTTGGGGGCCCCGAGGCTCGATGTCCGGGGAGAAGGCAGGTGACAGCCACTCGCGCTCTGGGAGGGAGAGGGTAACAGGAGAGCCTGTCTCTAGGACAGGAGGAGGATGTGACAGCAGAGCCTGTCTGGGTGGGGGGAAAAGAGGATGGGGAACAGGAGAAGCCTGTCTTGGGGGGGGTGGGGCAACTCCGTCTCTGAGGAAGACGAGGATGACCTGAAGAGGCAGCGGCCACGACACAAAGACTGGCCAGGCCACATCACGACTGCAATTTATCCTACAGAGTTTCACATGGGAAAGCCAAACCAGACCGTAGTCTTTTGTGAAGAGCAGTACTACACCTTGAAAATGAGAACTTGATAGGCCGTCCGTTTTGTCAAAGATCAGTGTTCTGAAGAACTTCCTTGAAAGCGGATTCTTTCTTTTTTCCTCCTTCCAAGAGAGTGGAGTTCTGGTCTGGAGAGCTGGTTTCACATGTCTAGTAAGTAGTCTCCTTAGGCAGCATACAAATTGATTTCTTATCCTTCCAACGAGGATACTCTCGTAATTCAATCAGAGTCCATTTGGGGCATCAGACCAGGCTTTGCAGAAACCTGAGAGTTCAGAACCAGCTCCAGCATCACACACTCCAGAGATGACCAGGTCTCCAAATCCAAATCATGCTCCATAATCTGATTTGTCTTGATGCTAACAATCTGATTGGGTGCAGCTATTCCCAGTAGCTCATTGGCTCAGCCACAGCCCAAAGTTATAGCATACAGCTGAACACCCATTCATGGGATCCCACTGCCAAACTGCATTCTGGGATACCAATGTAACAAGGGTACCGCTGACACACTGAATTTTGTACCAAGGACAACTAGCCCTTACAGGTCTGCTTTAAGAGTAACCATCACCATCACATGGGCCTAAATGTTTCCTTCAGAGCTAAACTGAAGAACGACCAGCGATTGAAACTGCAGAAAGACTGACCACCAAGGTTCTTCAGTTTGACGTGGAAGCAGACTCCACCCTCAGGATCTCTGCCCAGCTGCAGTGACTGGTAAACAAGCCACAGGGAATCCTAGTCTCTGATTGGATCAGAAAGGATCCATGCCTTGGCAACCGTTCCAAATTCAGACAGACATGCTAGGACCACAGCTGCCTTGCCTCTCTCGGTGCCAGGCCATGGGGCTTACAGGGCGTCTCAGTGGTAGCCCCAGATGTTAGGACACACAGGCAGAGACACGTTCCAAGTGAAGACTGGACCCTATATCCAGACGGTCAGTCAACAAAAACAGCCCTAGTCGAACGGCAAACATTCCTGAGTGAATAAAGACTAACTACTTGTAAACAGCTTTAGTCGTGTACTCGTGTACTGCGCCGACACAAATGACACCGTATCTGTCCGGACAGAAGCACAAAGAGCTCCAGCTCTGAAAGACGAGAACAAAAACGTAACAATGTCGAAATCCAGACGGGCTCAGCTAGCGCCAGCGTGTGCTCGGCTGCAGCCGCCCTCCGCCCCACTCCTCCTCACCATGGTGAAGTCTGCTGAGAGGAAACAGAGAGGCTCACCGTGTGTCAGCTGGCCGTGACGCCCTGCTCGCTGCTGCTGCTGCCAGGGACGGGACTGAGCCGCGAGACGACCGACGGAGCCGAGCTCACACACACGCGAGCAAACACACACACACACACAGACACAGGGGCCTGTGAAGGAGGGAGCAAGAGAGAACACGACAGGAGAGCGTGCCGGGTCCCTCCCTCTTTCACATGCTGTCCTGCTGAGCTCTCTCTCTCTCTCTGTGTCTCCCTCCCTCTATCTCTCTCCCTCTCCTTAGCTGTCTCTCTCTCCACCTCTATCTCTTCTTGCTTCCTTCTCTTTTTCACTCTCGCCCCTCTCGTTCGCTCTCTCCATTTCTCTCTCTCCGAGTCTCTCTCTCTCCACTCATTTGCCCTCCTCTTTACCGCTCACCCTCTCCAGCACTCTCTCTTTCATAAACACACAGTCCTCCCCTCCTTCTCTCCCTATCCTCCTCTATATTTAATTCCTTTTCCTTTCATTTTCCCTCCGCTCGTCTCCGTGTGACATGTAAGCCCTCTCTGCCTTTGTCAATAGGTCTTCCACTTTCACAGGAGGTCCTAATCTCTCTGATTCTCGCTCCGTCTTAACGTTTCGCCTGTGTCTGTGTTTTTTTGCGTGCGCGCGCGCACACGCACGCCATTCAATAACGGAACAAGCCTCGTCCTCTCCGCTCTGTGTCACTAACCATGATGTGTGCTCGGTCATTCCGGTCCTTCTACATACATCAACCGGCCATCTCATTTCCCCAGCCAGCGCCTAGGAAACAAACAAGCTGCCAGACAATAAAGAGGAGATAGAGACACGCGCACGCACGCACACACATCAGCCCAACCATGCAGGCATCTTATTATGGTCTGGCAGGGTACTCAGCCTTGGCGTGTCATTAATGGAGTTTTTGCTCTTGTTCCTTCTCCATTAACCTACTTAACCGTTCACCCTCGCTCACAACAGTCTCTCCTCTGGGCCTGACAGCCTGGCCTATTGCCTGACAGACTGGGACATAGACTGTGAGGTTGTGAAGGCCATAGCTCAAATGGTTTTCAGAAAATAATAATAGTTCTGGAGTCGCACAGATGCCTGATGTCAAGTGAAAGAAGTGATATGGTAATTTTGACGATCGTAATCACGGTGTGAAATGTGAGAAAGCATAAATGGTCAAAACAGAGCATGACTACTGTTCCACTTTTAAAATAAACACATCAAATGATCATGTTTTGATATCTGGATGCAGGCGAGATTACAGCACTTGCAAATACCTATCTGCTTTTCATCATGCATGGTTGACTAAACACCCTTCTGACTGGTCTGGCAAAATGCAGGCTAGTCAATAAGTAACATTGCAATGATGTTTGCACAGTTGCCAAGAAGTTGCACACTTCTTGTCTGGAATCTGGCTATTGTTCAAGGTTTCAAGTCTTGGTTTGTTGTTGGCAAACAACTCCTCTACCAACAGTGAAATGCCTGAGAACTCATTTTAAGATAACACATGGTTTGATGAGTTTAAGACTGAACTTCACATCTGAGAGTATTCTCTCTTCTATCTGACAGCGCAACATTTAACAGTTATCCAACCCTCCAAGGGAGAGGGGACCTCTTTATTTGTAGGCTAGCGACATTCTGCTGAAGAAAAAACAACTATTCATGAAACGGACTAATGGCTATGTTCTCTTTCACCGACCTGACAAAGAGACAATTGTGGTGGTACAGTTTAAATCAAGGCGCTAGACAGAGGCTATGATTGTCGATGCTCAGGCCCACAGGCCTAGAGGGAGAACGTCATTTGCATCCTGACAAAATAAGGCTCTGTTTCTCACACCCCTCGGAGGACGAGGAGAGGCCCAGCTAACAAGGAGCTTCTTCCAGTCTCCTCGACTCAAGACAAACAAATCAACAAACCACCGCCTTGCGTTCATCACACTAAGTGATCCAAGCTCATTTGCAATATAATCCCGGCCCCACTTTAATTAGAGGAGCGAATTACGGGCCATTGAACACTCCCGCAGAGAGGAGCTCAAAGCTATAACCATGTTTTCTAAAGTCAGAAGTGCACGACAAAGCAACAACGTGTGGACCTTTTAGTGACATAAAAACCCTGGCCTGGCCATGCGCACAACCCTGAGATGATTGTACGACCACTCACCAGGAAATGAAAGACTCTACAACTTTAAAAACAGTTAAAAACCTCTCGTGAACCAGGTTCATCAAAGATGAGGCTCCCCGTTTCACTGTCCTTCTCATCTGTCTGAGTTTCTAATGTGACCTGAGGTGACATCATTTTAGACGGCCCCACCAGCCATGCACTAGTCCACAGTGACAGAGAAGTCTGCTGAAAGGACACATCATCATCACTCTTATGGTGTCACTGACTCTCTGGTGGCCACGGTAACAGGATACGACGCAGGGAGCCTGAGTGTGAACGTGCACGCTCTTTAACCTCCTCGCAAAACACGTTACGCAACACCACGTGCCTGGAGCCATGTACATAAACACAATCCGTATCATTCTATTCAATACACTTCATGAATACCAAAGGAAATTCAAATCCTCTCAAGAAATCCAGACAGAACACACACACTGAACCGCCCGCCCGCCCGCAGCCCACACACCCCAGCCCCTCTCAGACAGCCAACATCCATCAGTGTTCAGTGTCAATATCCAGATACGCTACTGAACGATCGGCTCCTACCTCTCCTAATGGGCTAAAAATATACTGTCAGGAGAAGAACACTACAGACAACCTAGCATGACAATTAGGCATATGTCACGCCTGCACTATTACAAATATGTCGGCCTATCCACAGGAAATGAGGAGTGACTCATGTGGCTGTAAGATCTGAAAATTAGCTTCAGAAAATGATTGAGTAATTGTTCGATTTTCAGATGCGATGGTGTTGGAAAACATCTTCCGGCATTGTGTGAATTTGCCGTTCCCGTCGCCGTGTCAGAGTCGGCACGCTCTCAGAAGTGTCGGGTTCGAGCACAGGAAGAGACAAAGAGAGGATGTTTACTTCCTGTGGCGGAGAAGCTGCGAGGGCATGGTGGTGACAGACCTCAGCTAACTTTAGCGGCTGCGACACTGTGGATACCCGTCGTGTTTCGCATGTACATATCCTATGGCCTACCTGTTCATTTGACGATCAAAAGTCACACAAAATAGCAGAATAGCCACACAGAATAGTCACACACAGGAGATCGAAGCTGCCAAAAAAAAAAAAACAGACAAGAAGATGCCTATGTGATTCAAGTGTGTGATGGACTGGGTGATGCAGGACTGTGTTACTACAAAGGAATCACGATGAGATTGGATTTCTGCCCGGGATTGGAAATGATCTAGGGGAATACACTGTCGGAAGTATTTAACCCATCTAGTATCTCTCTCAGACCAACACCAAGCATGTGAGAACATTCCGCATTTATTTCTTGCGGTTGAGGGATTGAGGCCAGTTGTGTATTACGGGCCCCTGAAAAAAAGAAAGAGAAGGATAGATGGGATTTAAGAAGGGGGGTTTTCATCTTACTGCCACAGTCAAACTCGACAGACGGCAGGGGGAAATGCAGCAAAAAGTCTCCCCGATCCTTCTCACAGCCCACTTTTTCTGCTATGATTTTTCTGATGATTCAGAAGACTGGGGTTGGTGTTGTGGGGTTGGTGTTGTGGGGATGGTGTTGTGAGTTAATGCTCCATAGAGGATGGAAATCTCCCTCGAGCCATGCGTGGGGACAAGGGTAATATCTTTTGTCGATTCCTATTTTGAAAGCAATCTGCTGCCTCATAGTCAATCAATTGGGGTGTTATTGCGCAATAAATAACAAGAGATTTGGACCAGCTGTCAAGGAAAACTAGTCACGTCAACAAAGAATATTCACAAACAGAAACTTTTGAACCAACACAAAAAGGTGAGAAAAATCCTATTTTCAATCCTATGAAAAGTCCATAATGAGAAAAGAATCCAAAGTAAGGAGTAAAGTGTTGGACTGTGCAGTGTGGAGTCTGTCCTATGGGCAGGAAACCATCAAGCATGCTGGGCTGGTCCTTATTGTGAGCATAGTGAGGAGAGCAGACTGGCTGCAGTATCTTGGAGGCCTTCCCAGGCACCATAATCTGTGTTATAGTCCTGGGTGCCATGATCACTCAATGGATCTTTCACTGTGAACAGAATGAAACCACATCCACACAATATGTCCTCTTTGGGTCCTCGACCAGTTTGGCCGACTTTGGAATTCAAGATGTTGCCTTAAAGTTCTCCGCAAAGACATTTTTCGACATCATCACTGCGATGCCATAGTAACCACACAGGAAAGGCAGCCGCCACTGTGTGTTTGCCTGTATGTGTGTGTGTGTGTGTGTCTATGTGCTTTTGTGTGTTTCCTGTGTTGACGTTCACAGATAAGAGCAAGGAGAGAAAAGGCTCTGTGACCTCTCCCTGTGTGCTGGTGCTGGCCTGTGCCGTCCTGTGATGCTGCGGGAATCAGGCCAAGTGAGGCAGCCTCGTGAGGCGGCCTTGTGACCCCTGTCCAGCCCCTGTCCAGCCCCTGTCCAGGCCCTGTCCAGGCCCTGTCCAGGCCCTGTCCAGCCCCTGTCCAGCCCCTGTCCAGCCCCTGTCCAGCCCATGTCTAGCCCCTGTCTAGCCCCTGTCCAACCCCTGTCCAGCCCCTGTCCAGCCCCTGTCCAGCCCCTGTCCAGCACCTGTCCAGCCCATGTCTAGCCCCTGTCTAGCCCCTGTCCAACCCCTGTCCAACCCCTGTCCAGCCCCTGTCCAGCCCCTGTCCAGCCCCTGTCCAGCCCCTGTCCAGCCCCTGTCCAGCCCCTGTCCAGCACCTGTCCAGCCCATGTCTAGCCCCTGTCTAGCCCCTGTCCAACCCCTGTCCAGCACGTGTCCAGCACCTGTCCAGCCCATGTCTAGCCCCTGTCTAGCCCCTGTCCAACCCCTGTCCAGCACGTGTCTAGCCCCTGTCCAGCCCCTGTCCAGCACGTGTCCAGCACCTGGCAGCTTAGCAGGCCATCTCTGATCATTAGCAGGAAGCACTGGACATGGCCCTTAGTCATCGATGCTAATAGGGACATTACACCTCTGCCTCCTTCGCCTTACTGCCACTGATATGGTAATGGGACACGGTCACCAATTAAGGTGACATTTTGGGAGGGATTTTGAAAGTGAGAGTGCTGTTGATGTGGTGGCACTGTCTGGCTTTTCTAAAACATGGAGAGTGAGAACGTGTCGTTTCTCTGTGACCTTTCTCCTGTCTGGTGAAACGGTTCCGCCGGGTCTTGGTTCTACTTACCAGAGTTCTCTCAGGTTCCCCCTGGGACTCGGAACAAGACGACTCCATGGTTCCCCAGAGTCTGGCCTGATGTTAGTGGAGCTCAGAAGCTTGCATGTCTGTCAGGAGAGAGAGAGGCAGGGAACGTCACACACACAGGTACACATCAACATATTCATCTACTGAACAAACACCTAAGAATGACTCACAGACAGTATGCCAGGAACATGATACAGCTCAACATTCTGCTCGCTCAGACACACACACACACACACACACACACCACTAAAGAATGAGGGAACAGGAATATTTGCCAAAAGGTCCGCTGGACACTAACGCTCCTTCCTTCAGGAGTTAGAGTCAACACAGTAGGATACTGTACCATCTCTCCTCACTCCCCTCCTCCCTAAACACTCTCCAAAGCTAGGCTGGACTTGGAGAGACACACCACCAGCTGTGACGCATGTTTCCCATCAGTAAACCTCCATTTGTCTCCCCTCATCGACCCTAAACGGGTCTCTGCTTTCAGCAGCATGTCGGAAAATCTCCAAATGATAGAGCCATAAACATACGGTGTCTCTCTCCCTACTTCTCTCTCGCTCCATCGCCATCTCCTGCAGCGAGAGAGGATTGTGCCAGAGAGAGAAGATAGGGGGGAGGAAGAAAAGGTGGAAGCTACAAAGAGAGAGAAAGAGAGAGCGAGAGAGATAAAGAGGAGGGGGGGGGGAAAGACTGAGCGAGATAGAGAAAGAACAGGACAGAGAGCGTAGAGAGGGAGGGATCGAGCTCTCGGTGTCCTCCTCAGATCCTCACAGCAGTCAGGTTCTCCCTGCTAGGTAATAAGCTGGGGGCCTCCTCCGCCGATAAACAGCTGACATCAGAGTCTCCCACAGCAGCTCGCCCGCTCTCCAAACCCTTCAGGGCCAATCAATCCTGGACGTCTGAAACACGCCTCTCAAATGCTTCCCACCTGGCAAACGCACTCTCCCACTGGTGCGGGAGGAGGGGAGTTAGAGGAGTCTGGGTTCCTGTGGAAACCTGCTGACTAACACAGGTGGCATCAGGTACTATCTACCGGGCTGAGAGGAAGATAGGTTGGGCTGCGTGTGTCTTCTCAGAAAGGGAGAAAGAGAGAGACCACTGGCAAATCCTCCATCCTCCCTCAATGACTTTTGCTGCAGCTCCAAAACGCTCCCTTTTCCCCTCGCGATATGAGAAACGGCCACAGAGCAGAGACATCGACTAGACGGGCCGCGAGACACAGGAACGCAGAAGAAACACCACGCTGGTTTCTGTGTTTCAGTGTGCCAGCCACAATCCCTTGCGGCTGGTTAGTGTTGCGGTGTTACCCCACAGCTAGCGTGAACTCACACTGGCAGTGATAGAACCTACTCCTTAAACATGGTGAGATGAAATAGTAGTGAGAAAAGATGACAGATTAAAAGGTATGAGATTTCAGCACAGCATTATCACCTTCACACCTTCTGGTTACACACTCACGCGGGCGGGCACACACGTGCTCACACACACGCACACACACTTACACAATGCAATAATTCTTCCTGAGCATTATACACAGAAAAAGAGAGGGAGAGAGATGGAGGGAGAGAAAGGGAGGGAAAGAGAGGATGGTAAGTATGCTGTTGACCTTGGCTTATTAGACATAGGGCTAACTAAACTGTAAATTAATATGAACATATTCAGACACAGGGCTTGTTGTTTTTCTAAGAAGTCATTTAATGTCCACTGTGTCAAACTGGTTTTGTTTCACACTGTACTGTTCTGAACAATTTGTACGATGATTCTGCTGCTATGATAAAACTGTATGTACAGCAGCTTTGTCCTATTGTTGAAGTTATATGCAGCTGAACAACAGAGAAGTCATCGGTTTTCATAACAGTAGACTTTTTCAGGTGGACAATGACAGTTCCCAAATCTCTGGACATTTACAAATGCTTCTCTTTCTGTATCCAGAAACATCTCAGGCTGATTGGTGGTGTGTGAGGAAAGATCGTAGGGAGAAGGTGCCCAAGCAAAAAAACATTATACTGAAAGTATGGTTAGTTACGAGGTATAAGTACAAACATACAATGAGTTTTAGTTGTACATTTTAAGTATACTTGTGTGTAAAAGAAGATTAGAAGGAAAATGTCATAAGCTCTCACTTAATACATTTAAATTAGATTTAAGTAGAATATCCTTTTTTTCCGATTGGGTTATCAATGTATGTCCAGCTAGCAGAGACTATTGAACAGTTGACAAAAGTTCTATTCAATCAGGAGATTAAATATGCACAGATCAGAATGATAATGCTATAGTACTCAAAGAAATGGGAGGAGTTGAGTGAAGCCATTTTAACCCATGTGTTATCTTCGGGTCATTCTGACTCATCAGTCATTGTGACCCACCGTCGTATTGCGACAACTTTACCACATACAAAAACAAAGTGAAGCATTTTCTTTTAACCGTCGGGCCGTCTCAGACCCCCCACATTGCGAAGGTTAAAAGAAAATAATTTTTATATTGGGTAAAACTGGGTAAACACAACGATGGTTCGTTGTGAACCTTTGGGTCATGTGACCCGAAGGCAGCACAAGGGTTAAGAAAGGCTGACTGCTAAAGGATTTCTTATACCGAATGAAAAGTAGGTGTCAAATTGAAACAAATGAAAAGCTAGACTCCATGCTGGCTTTATTGAAAGTAATTTTTGCTGAGGCACAGGGGTTGAAAGACTAGCAGGCAAACATTTAACACTGATACAAGTGTTCACACACTGACAACCTGTACACACACACACAACCCATTTCCCATGAGCTCTACTCCAGTCTGTTGTTGTGCTGACAGGCCAGGCCCAACCTCGACACATGACAATTAACCTACAACAGATGCATCATACACTTCCTCAAAACAACCAGCTTGGCTGCTATTAACGCTAAGCAAAATGACTCAGCATTTCAGCAGGACCCTGTTGAAGGGAGGGCCCACAAGAACGTTTTGTCCTGTTGTTGTGATGCCATGAGGGCGGGTCAGAGACAACGGGCTTAGACACTAAGGAGGCTTGTTGTTCCAGAGCAATAAACTTAAAAGGGAAATTAAGTATTTGAATTAATTGCCCCAAAAATGTGTTGATTAAGATGAATGCTCTCCTCCACTCCTTTCCCACGCTTGCCCCCTCCCTCTCCCTCAGTCCAGCATGTGTACGTCTCAGAGCATTAAGAGTTCCTAGAAGCACTGCGGCGTGTCCGAGGCATGATCCCCCTTCCTGTAGCTGTCTCTTCCCACCCGTCCAGGCTGGGCATTGCAGCATCACTGTCGGTACACTACCACGTTCTCCAGTTTCAGCGACATCGTTCTTTCTCATTCCAGTCGCTCAGAAACGGTGCGTGCGTGTGCGGACCTTGAGTGATCGTGTCCCACCTGATGGCAAAAACATGTCTCTAAAGAGGTTGGCACAGGCTGGCCTCTCCACATCCATCTCTTTCTTCCCCTCTCCCTCCCTCTGCCGTCCCCCCAGCGTCCTGCCAGCTAATACCTATTCACTAGTGCCAGAGACGCAGGGAAGGGACAGGGAACCCCAGAATAGTAGCTTGGCAGCGTGGCAGCAGGAGAGCCAGAGGCAGTCGTGGGGATTACTGTCCAGGTTGGGGGCAGGTGCCCCTGTACGTGTAGCCCCCTGGGCCGTGACTTGATCCTGACGGCAGGCTTGGGATGACGCACACAGGAGGGTTGACGCCAGGCCAGGACAGACACCGTTACATGCATCAAAGGAAAATTCTGCCTGTTGAATTGGAATTGCATTTAAGATTGTGCCCTCGACCTTGATTCATACTACACCCCAGGCTGTTATGTATTCCGGTTTAATAATTAATAGCTGGGGCAGAGGTCATACATCTGCGTGTTTATATGACGTGATTACGCAGGGACGGGAGAACAGCCTTTTTTGGCGTGCTACTTGGCCCTTATCCGGTTATAATACCAATAAAGGCTGAATGACCACAATACAACCTTCACTGTCTTTCGTCTATGAAGGGCAGACAGACGTCAATCCCCTCATTAGCATTCAGTGTTTTTTTCTGTCCTGTCCATCCTGGAAAGGACATGCTGCAGAGACAGGAGGCCGGACGCAGGTGTCCTCTTCAGGCACTGGGTACAGGTGTGACACAGTCACTCACTACTAGTGTCCTCTCCTCAACCTTCCCTTTAACCCTCGTGCTGCCTTCAGGTCACATGACCCAAAGGTTCATAACAAACCATCGTTGTGTTTACCCAATTTTACCCAATACAAAAACAAATACAAATTATTTTCTTTTAACCTTTGCAATGTGGGGGGTCTGAGACAGCCCAACGGTTAAAAGAAAATGCTTCACTTTGTTTTTTTATGAGGTAAATTTGTCGCAATATGACAGTGGGTCACAATGACTGATGGGTCAGAATGACCTGAAGATAACACAAGGGTTAAGCTAAGCCTGCGATACAGACATGGAGGGGACAGGGCAGACTGACTAACAGACAGACAGGCAGGCAGGAAGGCCTCGGGCGCCACTTCTCACAGAACCAAGGAGCCAGGACCAGGCTGGCTGATCCTTGAGGTGTCAGACAGCCAGGACCCTTGGGTCTGGGCCGCCATGTAACCTTGTGGCTAGGGAGGAGAAACACCCTGCACTAGTAGGAGTAAAAATCAATAGTTCAGGCTGTTCCTAAATGCTACGCTACAGGGGAATGTCGTCAGTGTGTCCCAGTTTATTGATGTGCCTGGGAGGGGGGGGGGGGGGGGGGGAGGGGGTCATCAAACAGAATTCCCTCATCTAGGTCAGAGTGTAGGGGAATATTAATCATCCGTGTAAACATAGGATGGAGGAAGAGTAGGTTGAGACTGGGGGGAATTCAACAGCTTTTTCAGGCGTTCGTTCACATTGTCTTGAATGGAGCTTGCAAGTCCAAACCCTCATGCAGAGTGCACAGTTCTCTTACAGTTCACAGGACGTCACATGACCTAGATGGCTCGAAGAGGCATCTAGAAGGGTGGTGCAAAGGGTGAAAAGAAGGCTGGTGCAAAACATGTGAAAGGACATTAACAGAGATGCTCTGATATGACATAAGCCAAGGCATTTCCTACTTTGCACCGACTGATCAGACCTAATGCAAAGCTGCTGCTGTTTTTTAGGTCAATTTTCAACTCATTTATAGTCTCAGAGTTTCTCCACGCAGCCTCCAGAACATCATACAATATAGCTTCATCAGAGACCATTTCATCTAGCTGTCATTCAAGAGAAGACGAGGGGCTGATATCCCTGACTCTGCTGCCGCCCACCTCTCTCCATCACATTCTCCTCCTCACAGGGGGCTTCTGGGACAGAATACTGATAAGGGCAGCTCTGGCTTGCCTGGTGTCAAGGTGACTGTGCTGACCCCGACGCTTCTCATCCAATCCCTGGCAACGGCAGCCCACCCCCCTCCACTGACAGCTGGAAAGAGCTGGTGCAGTACACTTGACTGGTTAGAGAGCCCAGCTAGCTGGAGAGAGCCTTACCAGCAAGCTACGGAGCTAGCTCTGTTAGCTAGATAAAGCTATCCCTGCTACATAATCAAAGCTAGCCCTGCTAGCTACAAAAATCTAGCCCTGCTTTATAATTACAGCTAGTGCTGCTAGCTAAATAAAGCTAGCCCAGCTAGCTAGATAAAGCTAGCCTGGTGAACTACACTAGCATGGGTAGGCTAGATAAAGTAAACCTGGCTGACAGCTAGCTTAAGAGTTCTATTCCGGTTAGCTTTAAATAGACATCACAGCAAGCAATAGCAGAGAGAGCTATCCTAATTGGCTGGCCTAGCTAACTACAGCTAAGACAAATGGACTCAAAAGAGAGCTTCTAGACAGTTCCGCCATGACACAGAATGCTCCAGCTACACTTCAAGCAGGAGCTGGTCAAAAAGCACACCACAGAGAGAGCAGAGCAGAGAGACAATATGCCGCGGCTGGACAATGCATGACAGTCCATGTGATGCAGCATGTGGCGGCTCCTTTCACAGGAAACGCTGAAAAGGATGAGAAGGTGAAATCCTATTTGCATATTCAGGACGTGTGCACTTCCAAGTCCTCAGATGTAATACTCACTCATGTTTTCCCATTCCAGATCCAGGCTGAGACAGGAGAGGACAGGAGGGGACACGAGGAGATACGAGAGGACAGGGGAGGACTGGAGGAGACAGGAGGAGATACGAGAGGACAGGGGAGGACTGGAGGAGACAAGAGGAGATATGAGAGGACAAGAGGAGACAGGAGAGGACAGGGGAGGACTGGAGGAGACAGGAGGAGACAGGAGGGGACAGGGGAGGACTGGAGGAGACAGGAGAGGACAGGGGAGGACTGGAGGAGACAGGAGAGGACAGGGGAGGACTGGAGGAGACAGGAGAGGACAGGGGAGGACTGGAGGAGACAGGAGAGGACAGGGGAGGCCCGGGGGAGACAGGAGAGGACAGGGGAGGACTGGAGGAGACAGGAGAAGACATGAGGAGAAAGGAGGGGACAGGCGGAGGAAAGAGAGGACAGGAGGGGAAAGGCAGCACCCTACAGCTTGATGTAAGACACTCACTCTGAGAGGCAGTCTGGCAGTGACAGGCATGAGTGCTCTCTCATCATGATTAGACATTGTATCTGATAGCTTATGTGTCCGTGTAAGCACATTAGCATGCTAACATAACCTAGCCCTCCTAAACTGTACTGCCAGAGAGCTGGAATGCAGTACGAAATGACACACACACACAATATAGGCTATGCCGTAAGCGTTCAGCCCGAGCCCTGATGAGCACACACTGTCACACATCCCACACAACAGCTATACACACACCAGTTTACCAGTCAGTGGTAACACAGACAAGCAGTGACAAATATAGGACCTACCTCACGAGGACCGCGCAGCAAAAAGCAGTCTCTCACGGCAACACCACCGCCAGCCTGATGGAGAGAGAGAGAGACAGAGAGCGGGGGGAGAGAGCGAGAGAGAGAGATGACATCACAATGTTACTCCCCTCCCCTTATAATATGAGCCCACCAGAGGGCTGCTTATGTACAGTGTTCAGACAGACAATAATGTATGTATGTGTGTGTGCACGAGAGAGAGAGGTTTTATGAGTGAATGGGGCAGCTTTAATCTGTTCCGTGCCAGTGGGTTTGATGAGGCGTATCCTTTGGGTTGCCTCTTAAACAAATTCCTTAATCCTGGCTGGATGGAGATTATTAGTCAGATGGCCAATTAGCACATCCGTCCGGCGGCCACTATGGCCCCCTAGGGTGTGCTGCTGGTCATGGCGGAGGGGGGGGGGGGGGGGGGGGGTACCCTGTATGTATGACTAAATACTATTAGACTAATAGCTGACTTTTCTGGAGAGTTCTCTGAATGGAAACACAAGACATTCACCAAACAGCTATGTTTCCATGCTTACTAGGCCATAGCCCCAGGCACTATCTATGGATGATGTACACGCTGTGGCTGGAGATTCAGGAGAGCAGAGGGGGAAGAGAGACAGGATGTTGCTTATTTCTGCTGATCATATGACCAAGACTCTGAGTCCAGCCTTCCTCCTGCGGTCTGTTCGCTTCACTAGCTGCCTCTGTGATTTGATGAATATTATCCGAGTGTGTGTGTGTGTGTATTTGGATGTGCGTACGGTGGTGTGTGAGTGTGTGTGGTGGGAGTCCGTGCGTGTGTCTGCTTAGGTGTGCGTGTGTGTGTGTGCGTGTGTGTGCAGCTGTCTAAAGGGCCAGGCTGATAAAGGCATCCAGCAGTGAGAGGGTAGCTCTGGGGAGGTGCTCACAGGTCCCAGCTGGGACCGCGTGTCACAGGAGATGGAGAAGGACAGCCGTGGCACAACACACTCCTGAGATACTGCAGAGAAGGCACTGACCGGGCACCCTCAGGTCGTCTATTCTCCCCCATGACACACACACACACACAGCAGTACAAACAGGGGCAGCATAACATCTGAGGGAATCGCCCGCTTCATCAAAAATACCCAAGTACCGACAGGTAGCAGTCAACAGCAGTGGAACCGAATTACGTAACTCGCATATGGCCAAGATGAGGACAAAACGTCATCTCTGTAGCCGTCCAGTCTAAATATAGTCCAGGGTGAGAGAGAAGGGGAGATGGCAAGACGTCTCCCTCCTCCCCCCTCTACCTTTCAATTCCACCCTCCACTGACTGGCCCAATTGTGTTACACACTCCCCCTGAGCACAGGGTCTCCAGTGGTCTGGGCTTACACTAGGCCAGGTGGCAGCTGCAGATAGGCACAGACCAAGGGCTGGGGGCCGGGGGACAGGGGCCGGAGGCCGGGGGCCGGGGGCCAGGGACCAGGGGCCGGGGGCCAGGGACCAGGGGCCGGTGAAGGACATCCATAGGAAAAACCTGACACCAGGCTGGACATCCGGTCTGGGGAGCCAGAGTTTTAACGGGTGTAAAATGTTTATTGTTGTGATGAAACTCAGCCTTATGGAAACAGGAGTGGGTGTGGGTAATTGGTCCTTTAGCCAGGTTTATAAACACCAAAGACACCAGGATACTCCTGCTCTGTTCTCTATCACACAGGCTTTTGGCATCCATCTTTTTTATCTCGCAAAGCAATGAGCTCTGATCCAAAGACTCGATAAGGATAATAACATGAGTCTTGGACCCTTCACTCATTTCATCACCACAGTGCAACACCTACAGTACTGAATGATGTTAGCCCTCAGTTTTCAGTACCGGTGAATAGCTTTTTCCTTCCACTAAAACTAGAGCATCGGGCCAACTATTAAGATATAACCTTGAAGAAAGGACCATTTTAAAATCCCTTTCAAATCATGCCAAACAGTTAGATAACAGTCAACCAGTTGCTGTCTTCCCACAGAATCGACAAAGGAATCACTTGTTTATACACTGGCTATGAATGCGCTCAAGTTTTGCCTGAAGAAAACAGTGGCCTACAAATGCACATTACTATCAAGTTGGACACTAATGAGTAACATTTACTCTTATTTTTTTCTCTCTTTATCAGACATTTTAATATGAGTCATGAAGCTACTGTTAATGTGCCCTTGGGAAATGCAAAACTACTTCCTCTGTATCAAACGAAAAGTGAACGGAAAGACCAAATAGGTTAGGCTAAATGTCACTTTGCAGGCCTAACTGGCATTCACACAAAACCAGCATTCACTTTATTGATAGCCTTACTTGTCTATTCTGTTTACAATTCCATAACCTTCACCTGACCAAATTCATTACAAATGTCAGTTCCATTATCTGTCAAATACTAAACTGGAAAGGGTTGTGGAATTGTGGCATGTACATGCCAAGCTAAAAACGAAGAAATGTGAAATAGATGTAACAGCCCAGTAGCAAAGCAGTGCATAATCATTTCAATCACCCTAAACAAAAATAAGCATCAAATAGGCCAGGTCTAAATGTATACTTCTTCCCCACAATCGGTTGGGTTTCGTCATGGAAAGCTGCCTGCCTCGGTTGTGTCAGAAGAGTCAACAGCAAAACAGAATGGAACTGGTCTGACCTTGTTAATCTGTGTGGTTGAGCCCAGCCCAGGTAAAAAGATTAAGTCCTTCACTCACACAATGTTTTGACACTTGATCCCTTTAAGACTAGCTGCTGTGGTAATACATCAAACTGTATAAGCTACATGTAGCTGTGTGTTTTTCATTGTTATTTAGATAAATACATTTGCTTCAAGTGTTTTGTATTCTCTTCCCAATCTTAATTTAACAGCAAGCTTGGCTTTCATTGATAAAATATCTTAAAGTATTCATTGAATAGGCCTAATTCGGGTAAGTCAAATCCTCTTTGTCTTGCCTTCTATTTCTCCCTGCAGTCCAGTAAGCCATTCTACAATACTGGGTGTGTTGCCTGAGGTACACCCTTGTGTTCACACCCTGTTTTGAGCTATATTTATCTTCACATTGACATTTATGGCTGTGAATGTGAATTCCCACAGTAATGCTTCTGGCTGGACAGGGAACCCTGCCAGACAGATTGCTGGGAGTGACGTCCATGCAGCAAGACGTGATTATTCTGAGGTGAGACGAAGCAAGGTCCTATTGGCCTGCCTTGGACACAAGTCCTGTGAAGCCATACACACCATCCTCCACTAACTGCACTGAAAATATCACTTACACATTAGGGTAATGTGTTTATAACCATGATTTGAAAGTCAATGGCCGGACATCTCTGCAAGTTGATTGAATCTTTACATTGCTGTACTGTTATAGTAACTTGTGTAGTCGAATTAGTCTATGTAGTAAAATAACATAAAACTCTTGTTCATTATTGTCTCAAGCTCATTCTTGCTTGGGGAACCCTTGTCAGACTATGCTGGCTCAGCTGTCCTGGTTGGGGAGAAGAGGTTTTTCCCATCTGAGCAAATGTATTATTCATAGCTAATATGGAGTCTCTGTCCAACTAATCACTTAATTCGAAATGCATTAGCAAGCAAGTACTACTTGATTTTGAGTGGTGTGACTATGAATGAAACTATTATATGTGGCCACTGGATCCATTGTAGACTAAAACATTCCCATTGGGAAAATACCCTACGAGAACCGGCATGTATGAATAATCGCATTTGATTGAATCATGAGGCGTGTGCTAAATGGTCACGTCTCTACAATCTCCAGAACCAGAAGAGGCATTCAGCTGTACGACACGAAAGTATGAAAATGGCTGAGTAACAATAGACTCTTGAATGTCAAAACATGTACAACAGCTAGTCCCTGTGAGCTTGCAGATACCAGCAGGTAACAAGAGATGCCGGGAGGGAAAACTAAATATAAAATCAGCTGGCGTAGTGTTGCTTTCATTTCCTGAAATCTCTAGAGAGAGATCTCTAGAGAGAGATTTCTACATCTCTAGAGTGTCCTAAAACCCACCCAGCTCAAATCAAACCAGACAGGAACAGTTTCACCATCGATGATACTGTAGATGTATTACTTGATCCCCCATTCTACAAATTCGGTCCTTACTGACATTTAGCTCAAGGTCTTCCTTGAGTGTTTGTCACTCCCTGAAGCTATAGGATCATTACAGGAACACTCTGATGTACTGCCTGGCTCTTGAGGAGTAAGGATGCGAACATTAACACATTTCACAATTTGAATATTTATTATTGACTATTTTACAATTGAATAGGGCTATTGGTGGCCATCTCTTCTGAGGAGTTTGGGTGTGCACACCTAACTAGATTGCTCCATATTGAGAGCTGTGCTCTGGAGGCAATGACGAGGGGCTGCTCTGAGGATAATTGGCCTGGTCTGGAGCTCTCGTTAATCTACGAGAATTTTCAAGTGCCTCTTTAGCTACGATGACTTCGGGAAACGGCCCGTACAACTAAGATCCATCGAACAATGGACTCTACGATCAATTTAGGCTTACGATGCTTTCGGGAAACGCAGCCCTGGTACTTTTGTCTTCAGGCTAGGAGAACCTCTATCCCCCCATAATGAATCCTTTTCTGCACAGAACTCATTGTGCATCTGGTTGTATCTAGAAATACATTTTGAAAAGGTGGCCCTTCCAAGAGTCAGGTGTTAATTAAAGTTGAGTCCTTTGCCTTTGTTTAAGCAAATTGGAATCCCTTTGAAAGGGCTTTTGTGAAGTGACTTATCTTTAACAGTCCTACTGTGAGAAAAGATACAATTATTCTACTTCACGTGCCACTTTTTAAGTTCGAGTTCCATTTTAGACTGTAGCAGAGTCAAAACTCCGTGCACCATCATTGCACAGCACAAAAAAAGAAACACGGAAACTGTAAATCTCAATCTAACTTTAAGTATATATTTTTTCTAATTGGTGGACTACACAAAAGCAAGATATTGCAACATCCCAGTGAGTCAGCTCCGATGACCAGTATCACAGCAGGGTGATTGGGGGGATCCCCCTCCCACCTTTTCACCTGTCAATCAAAGCCTGAGAGATCTGTTACAAGGGTTTGGTTTCAACCCTGGCAAGAAACAATATGAACAAAGTGCACGAGGAGCTGCAGGTTTTAATTTACCGTGCATTTAGTGTCTTATGTAACATCATTATAATTAATTTAAGATAATTAAAAACACTGAGGGTAAGATTGAAAGTGGAGTAAAAGGGTGTTATTGAATATGGAGACAATCTGGGGTATTTTAATTAGAATAATATTCCATATTACTGTTCAAATAGGAAATCGTTGCTGGCACGTAGGGGCAATGGGTAAATAGTTAGTTAAGGAACTATTATATATGGATAGCTTCAAACACACTAAGTTGACCCTATCTTATTTAATCGCTGTGAAGATCATGAGTAAGGAGTTATGATCTGTGACATGACACAAAATCTAAATCTGGCTTTTCAATAAGCATTATGAATGTCCCTTATCCTAAATGCTTTGTTGACATAGTTCCAATAGCTTAATTAGTGATCAAGGAGAATAAGTAGGCTAACTAAAGACCTTTAATATAGCCTAACTAGCATCCATTGCATTATTGTCTTTGAATGAAATGCCAATACTACTTCCTTGTAACTAAGCTAGTTGTCTGTTGACGGCATGATCACATCCATCTGTAGCTTGAAGCAAGCCCCATGCTGCCTGGCATTAAGAATTGATTTCATTAACCTGGCTGACACCCTCATATTGTCAGAGCGAAGGTAATTGCACTCCCTAATGTGATTGTGCTGTCTGGAGATCTGCTCTGTGTCCAAATGTGTCCACAGAAAAAAGAAAAAAAAACGATGCATTAACATGACCAGACACTACATAATGACTTTTAACACACAACATGGAGGGTCATCTAGAGCTACGAGCCAGCCATACGCAGCCACCCAAGGGTACTGGAAAAAGGTGGGTGACAGGACATAGAGATCCCGTACATTGGTATATCGCCTACTTTTATTCAAATGCAAAATGGTGCCATAGCACCGAGCAGTTCAACCCCCACAGGTTGTCGCTTGGGAAGGAATGGAAACTACATTTGACAGGCAAATGACATGCATTGTTCAGAAGACCTGAGCATATCACAGAGAGGGTATCCTGGGCCTTGCTCGCCATGTGAAACGTTGCCTCACTGGGGAAAGGCTAGCATCACACGTAATTGTGATGCAAATCAACGGAATGGAAACATGGAAATATGCAGTCCTCACAAAACAGGAATGGCCAAGTTGAACAGGCAGGAGTAGGAAACTAATTAACTTAGTGCTTTGGGATAAATTATAGGTCTGGGTGGCCTGGATAACATTCTCCTCCATCGTTCACATAAGATACAGTAAAGTACTTCATATGTGAGACGGGTCAAATACTGATGAACTCAATACTGATGAGTCAACTATTTACAATAAATTACAATAGGTAATGTGAAAAATGTTTTATCAGAATCACTTCAACATATGTAGTCTACTGTGCCAGTAACCTTTTGAAATAACTGTTTATCTGCACCAGTGAGAACCACGAGTGTTCACAAACATAATGCCCATTATGAAGAGGCAACGGCATATCACTGTATAGCCTAACTGTGTCTTGTGGTAGTGTTATGTTGCAGGGCCCTTCCCTCTTATTAGGAGAAAGCTGTAACTTGGTACCAAGGCCAAGGCTGCTGACACATGATAGCCTCGGACATGTAATAGCCTACTTGTACAGAATCAATGTGTTAACTAAAGCCATACAAGTATTTCTCAATGGTGTAAATACACTGACATGAACCTGATTAGATTTATAGAGAATGTAAACACAATTTTAAATGGTTATAATAAGAATAGCCAATTAGGATGCCAATAAATCAATTACTAATGATCTTCTTCAAGGGCAGGACGTTTCGTTGAATTACTTTCCCTGAAATGGATTTGCCTTTCACATCGTTTTGGCTCAATTACAATTGGGATTTGGTTACGTTTCAATATGGTGTTAGATGCTATGACACAGATGTATGATGTCTCCGCTGACAATGTAAATCTGAATGCAACAGACCTGCATGAACACGACAAGCTCGTTATATAAGCTGGTCGGATGTCTTAGTGATGTCAGTATGCTAGCTAGCATCTTGGTTGAAGGATGTCAGTTTATGATTAGTGCAGCTAGTAGGTAGGCAGTCTGACATTGAATCTGTATTCGACAACCAAATCTAGTCTCAGTCAGTGCCACCGAATAATGTAGTAGCTAGCTATTTAAATATGAAATGTGGCTACGTTACCACACCACCAACAATTTGGTATATTGGCATTGGACAGCTTCTGTTCATAAACGTTAAACACATGCAATACACATACCTTAAGATTAATTGAATTGTCTCTATTCCACCGACTGTAAAAACAGAGAAGCAGCAACGGTTAGTTAGCTAGCTGGCTAACTTGCTCAATCGTCACAGCATCAGACTGATACAGGGTTTGTTTTAGTAGCCACTACATCCACAAGGTTCAACAGCAGCAGCTCACCTGAAGTTCGTTTTATCCCCCAAGAATATAGCCAAAAAGGTTAATACAGTGTGTTCCTCAGAATATAGCTGTCTTTTCTCGAGCGATTTAAACTAGATTAGTAGTTACTGGTAAACTAGCTATTCCCTCACTAGCACTCCTCCTCCTTTAGTGTCTTCCTACGCATCTTCTCTCGATTATCGACTGTAACGCCTGATGTGGGCTTCGCTTGATCAGCATTCGATTCTTGTAACAGAACAGTGAAAATGTATTTGGCTTATTCGGCTGAGGCTTAATGCGTTATTGAAACTAATGAAATAATCGTAAATCAACAGCTTTCATCAATATGAAGTGTTATATACTATAACATATTATCATTATAAAATAAATAGGATTGTTGGTCGCAGATTAGATCAGGACGGGTTAAGTGTGACATCTAGTGACAAAAACAAAGTAATACAGCTCAATCATCTTTTGTATGACTCCAGTTGTAAAGGCTTATACAATATATTCTTGTACATACAATGATGTTGGTGATTGAGTTCTTGACAATTAATTTATTCTCCATCACTCATTTGTAATCAAGCCCAAGAGTGGTCTAGAAAAATTGTAAACAGTATAATATAATATTAATTTCTGATCAATAAACGAATACATGCAAGATGAGGATACAGTATACTGAGTACATAACTCTAACCCTTTCTCACTGTATACCTAAAAAGTAACAGCTCTGCACATCAAAATGATGTGACACAATGACGTAATGCAACAGTACAGTAGCATAAAAATCTCACGACAAGCTTCGGGCATCCTTTTGACAGAGCAACCCCTCCTCTTGTTTGTTTCCACAGAGCATTACCTATAATGCTTGGTGAGATTGACCACCAAGATGGCTGACGTTATGGATGAATATGAGAAAGAAGCTGGCTGTGTCCCTATTCTCCATCCAGAGGTAGGATGCTCGACCTCCATGTTAGTGCATGGGGTAATGTGCAATGATGCAAATTGTGCTAGTTGAAGTTACCGCAGATTATAAATCCATCGTGTATTTGGACAACCACGATCCTCGGGAAGGCGGGTGGCAGGCTCCAATGTAGCTTGCAATTATTAGCCCCTGCTGCGTAAAAGAGCTTGCTAGCTGCTTACGTTAGCCAGCTAGCTAACTAGCTAAATGGGCTTAGATTTGGGTTTTTGACGTCGGTTGCAGACTACCAAAGCAAGAGTGCCTTAAAATTCGTATTATTCTTTGTTATTTAACAGTGCAACTTTAAATTGATGTACACGTTCTTACTAATATAGGCTTAGTTAATGCGCGTGCTGCTGCTGAATGGCAGGTAGCATACGTAGCTAGCTTGCTGCTGCTTTAGTAGCTATAGCTGTCAAGCTGGCCTTGGTCGATTAGTTGAGATCGGTCCATTCTTTTTAACACTGTGATAGCTCACGGTATTGTTATTGCAGTGCAATATGCACACTTGGCGTTTACCAATGTAGGTTCAAGTCGTTTGATTAATTCGTAATTGAAATAATAAGCAACATGACGCACTGTAAACACACAATGTACCATCATGGCTTGGATTGTTCCCAGTCCAAGGCCAGTGTAGGCTAGTCTGAGCCTTCCCATGCCCCAGCTCCGAAAATATATCTGGAAAATGTATACAATATTTGCCAAATGTGGGGGAATTTAGCTTACTCAAACAACGTCTTTGTGCAATATTGTTTGGTCATTGCCTGGAGTTATTACCTAGCTAGCAACCAGGAGATTCAAAGGGCTCTATTATTAACTTCCCTAGCTACATTGTATTTATACTGTATGTTTCAAAGGCTACCTGTAATGTGAGCAGCCGAACGCACCCAGTTTAAGTAGAGTTATTCCCTCCTAGTCTCTGGGATATTGTCTGATTCTTACGTTATGTTGAATACCCTCTTAGGCAAGATACCTTTCAGAGGAACCACCCATTGTAAATTGTTAATGGTTTACCTCCGTGTGTCACTAATTGTATTTAGCCAACTAGTGCAAAGACATGATATGCTGCTTGAACTCTCAGTACACATGAGGGTCTGCGCAGTTTCCCACAGAAAGACGTTTAGTCCTAGAGATTATGTGAGACCATCGTCTTGAGACATCAGATAGTGCTGTCGAGACTTTAATAAATCAACTCACACGCAATCTCCTTGACTGAGTGAATTGCTGCAATCTCAGTGCCTTATTGTCTTTGGAAGGAGGAAGTAATTCACCTTGATTCATACTGATGGGGAAGCCTATAAGTCATCGTTTTAAATCAACATCATGCAGGATTTTACCTCCTGAATTATTGTGTCTAATATTGGCAATTTAAGCCTACTCACTCATCTTCTCATTGGCATTAAATAATCAATAATCATTCCGTCTGAAGTAGACTTCATGATGTGACTCCATGAAAGCTTACTGGTCCCTCAATATCCGTAGAGCACCATCTTGTCATTGTTCTCTTGGCACATGGCAGCTTAGAATTGCTGGTTTTGAGTGATTATTTTGTGGGGAACAGACACCCATGGAAGTCGAAGTGATATGCAAGTTTATGTTATTTGTCGTGCTCGTCTCTCAGAAAGCCCCATTGAACACGTAACTTTATGAAAATTCCATCCTTCCTTTGGGAACTTCTCTGGTCGTTTGTTGTTTTGTCAAAGGAAAAAAAAAAAGGACTAGGCTCCTGACCTGATTTGGAAATGCAAATGTACTGTTTTTGCATAACTGCAGATGCTTGCTACAAAGAAACAGAAGCTGAGGTCTGTGTGGAGAGCCAGGTTTCTTATTCTTCATTCACTAGCGAGGCAGATTCTCCAAACACTTTCTCATTAACTCAAATTTGAGCTTGAATATTGGATTAGTTTCACAGAATGGCCCTCATTTGAGATGGTATGTTAGATTGGGACAGACCTATCCTGCTGCAGAATCTTTATTGGCTTTGAATAGGCCAGCCAACCAGCCAGCCATAGCACAGTGTAGGGAAAGTGTAGTTGGCATACTGAAAGGACTTGATAATGGAGTCACATTCAACCTGTATGTAATAAGGAGCATTAAGAAAAGGTGCCTAGAACCAGACCAGCCTATTATGGAGGCTGCATGCCTGTCTGTCTGCCTACAGTGTGTCAGCCTGTGTCTGTGCTGTGAAGTAGGGATGAACGTACAAATAATTATGTTTTGTTTCACACAAAACATTGCATTTTTGGACCTAGGCGAGTTCACAGTATAATTACGACACTGGGTGTTATTATTCTCATTTATAAGACCACCAGTAAAATATTATTGTTTTTCTAAGGTTGGGTCACATGACATCATTCCCTGGGGAGAGCATGCCATATGTCCTATTGACAACCTGGTTCACTAGCTCTCCAAGCAGAGGATCTCTCCTTCAGGGCCCTGAGAGAAAGCACATTATAATAAATGGGATTCAGAGTTAAGAAACGTCTTCGACACCCGTCACTGGGTTATCCTTTCACTGTTAAAAGACCTGGGAATATCTCTTTCTGCTTTTTATGCTGTATGTAAATATAGATGAAAGAACTGGCCTTGAATGCCATTTTAAAATGCTGTCTGGGTAAGAGTGGAATTTCCAGGAGTAGAACATAAGTACGAGCCCACTAATGACCTGGATCATGCCCACCATCAGGGAGTCAGACAACAAACCTAGATCTCCACAACACGATCGACACGTATCCAACACTCATCTATTGCGACGCAGGTGAAATAAAATGTGCGAATGAGCATTAAAACCAAGTTGTGCCGCAAATCATTACACATTCTACCTCCGCGGATAACCTTCAGTCCAATTTCCCCACACATAATATGGTTCTCCAGTAGGCTGCAGATACAACCACGTTCCCTCCCCCTCAGAACCAAACTAGGTCTTCTGTATCTACAGTGTCTGTGTAGTCAACATTGCACTGCCCTCCAGGCCTGAACAGAGCTCCCCAGGTGTGCAGCCCTGCTGTAACTGGCTGTCATGATGTAAGCAGTGCTGCCTCAGCATTTCACTCTGCTCTGTAGGAGGGGGGGGGGGGGGGGGGGGGGGGGGCGGGGAGATGCTGCAAGGCAGGATGGGACTTGTACTGTTCCGTTTACACTTAAACGGCCAATTGTACAACCTTGAGCATCCCCCCTAGACCCATTCTGTCTCTGCAACTCTGTCTTCAAATCCCACTGTCTCCTTTTCTGTGAGGCTGTCTTTCATGGATCTGTCGCATATTCTTTAGCTGCGACTAGCAGCTCCAGCTCGGTGGGTCCACAGACATGGGCCGCACGTTACGTGGTCGCTGCTTGTCCGTCATGCTTTGCTCTTTGCTCATTTGCAACGGAGACAAAATGGACGAAACCTCAGCCGGCTGAGTTTTGACCGTTCCCCCTTTTTCTTTTCTTTTTTTTTCTCTGAGGGTGTTTTTATTGTAAACATCCTCAATCTTTTAGATCGTCGGATCACAAGCTAAGAGATTCCTGTTTGTGGAACTTCCTGAAGGGATATTTGAACCTGTTTTTCTTACTTTCAGGCCTACCACTCATAATAACAAAATGTAAATGAAAACCTTTCTGTTGAAATGGTTGCTTTCTGTTGAAATGGTCCCTTTCCATTCTGCAAAGTGGTATTTTGAACAAACAGCTCACCACCAAGCCTCTGTATTTACCCTGGGTGAGTGACTAACCACAGCTGAAGACCTGACCCTGCTCCTAGCTTGTAGAATCAGCCCTGCAGACCAAGGCCCAGAGTTGGGACTGGAGGTTTGCCAGCCCTGTTTTCCCCCTCCCCCCGGCCCTCTCCTTCTCCAGCCTTCTATGTCTCTCTTTCTGCCAAGCTCCCTTTCAACCCTTCATCCCTTTTTCCCTTATCCATCTCCATCTCATTCTTCCTCTCTCCTCTCCTTTCCCCTAATCCACCCTCGCCATCCCCTTCCTCACCTCCTCCCCCCCTCCATCGCCCTTTCTTCCCTCATCCTCTGGTCATCCTCCCTCCATCCCCCTTCAGGCCCCAGTGACATCATCATAGCAGTATAGTCTCTGGATTAACTCATATTACATGGAATCCACATTTCGTAATAATCTCCATATTAACCATATTCATAGTCCATTTGCTCTGTTTCAAAATTATTAATCTGCGACTCCAACCCACCCTGGTACGAATATCCACAAAGCATTATATTATCGTATTGAGTGACATGATTGGTGTGCTTATGTAAGGCTTGGCATTGGGTTTGGTTTGATCATCTGTAGCTTGCTGGCATTGCCATCGGCAAACATATCTCCCGGAGTTCTCTCGGAAAGCATCAGTGTGTTGTTGCCCGTCAGTAGCCCTCCTCAGTGATCTAGACCAGACACAATGTGGGAAGCAGGCTAGGTGCTGCTGTTGAATATGACTCAATGTAAAAGCCATACTGCAATAAATATCCCCCCTCCTCTCCTATGACATAATACACCTATGAGGCCTGTGAAAGCCCAGTGGGACCAGTGGGTAGAGTTTCTAAACCCCCCCCTTTACACTCCTCTGTCTCCCCCTCCCAGGAAATCAAGCCCCAGAGTCACTACAACCATGGCTACACCGAGAACGTGGCCCGCAAAAGCCACGTGGATGACTACAGCACCTGGGACATCGTCAAAGCCACACAGTGAGTACTCAAATGCGGGGGGGGGGGCGGCCTCAGGGGCTGGCCTAAGGACGAGGACCCCCCATCTAGTGTGTCTGCATAGTGATGCTAGCAATGCCAGGGATTTGATTTCCTGTGGGATTTAGCATTAGCCTCCCTGTAGCCTTGCCATGTCAAGACCAGGTATATCAGCCTGCTCCACATGGAGTCCATGGGATAGTGGTTTTGAGCCGTGTGGTGTTCACTGTGCAGGTACGGCATCTTTGAGCGCTGCAGGGAGCTGGTGGAGGCGGGCTACGACGTGCGACAGCCCGACAAAGAGAACGTCACTCTCCTGCACTGGGCAGCCATCAACAATAGAATAGACCTTGTCAAGTAAGTGCTTTCTTTCATTCTCCAGCTCGTTTGTTTTCCTCCTCCTCCATCTCCCTCTATTCATCTGTCTGTGTCTGTCACTCACACAAGCACACCTCTCTCTCTTTCTCTCTCGCTCTCGTTCTCTTTCGTTCTCTCTTTCGTTCTCGCTCTCTTTCTCGCTCTCTTTCTCTCTTTGGTTCTCTCTCTCTCTCTTTCTCTCTCTTTCATTCACACGATCACACACACATCCCTCACTCTGCCTCTTTTCCTCACACGCCGACACACTCTGCTCAGCCAAGGACAGTGTGCCCTTGACCCACTGTTGTACAGTCACATGAATGATTGATGTGTTCCAGTCCAGTTGTGAGGGGATGCTGCGCCAGAGAGCTGGCTGGAGCCCTGGACTACCAGGGCTCCAGCCAGCTCTCTTGAGATGAACCACAACTGTGCGCTGGCCTGTCCTTCTGGGCCGATGGAGAGATTGCATCTTCGTTCACTCCAGACCCAACCAGCAGGGGTGGAAATTACCTCCATGCTCCCTCCTGATAGTGGGAGGGAGGGAGAGGGAGAGGGAGAGAGAGGGAGATATGGGGGGGGGGGGGGGGGGGGTTGTGGAGAGCGTGCCTATACATGTGTATTTACCCATCTTCTGTTCCTTATTAACTGGATCAGCCTCTGCAAATATTCCCCAGCCCTCATCTCATGGCCCCTCCCAGCCCTCATCCCACTGACTCATTTAGGAACTTGGACTTTGAAATTGTCCAAGCATTATGTCAGCAGAGTAGAACACCTTCTTGCTCGGTGGCCTTTAAAAGATTGTTTAATAATCATTAACCTTGCGAAGGCTTGAAATGCCCTCTTTAATGCATATTATACCTGTCCAGTCCAAAATAAAGATGCACTTTCATCTTTTCTTTAATCTCTCCATATTATGTGGTGGACAGCCACCAATCCTCTCTTTAACAATCAGTAGCATGGCTAAGGAGGGTGTGTGCATGTGTGCACTTGTTGGTGTGTGTGTACATGTGGATATGTTGTCTTCTCTGATTGCGTGTCTCTCCTCAGGTACTACATATCGAAGGGGGCGATAGTGGACCAGCTAGGAGGGGATCTGAACTCCACACCACTGCACTGGGCCACCAGGTCAGGCTCACACAAACACACACACACACCAGAAGGATCGACAATGTGTTGAAAAGGCGCTGTCAATCAAAGCGACGTACAGCGGGGTGGGGGGGGGGGATTTGAACTTGCGACCTCTTGATGCAGTGCAAGTGCTCTACTGCTGAGCTGTACCTATACGATGCTCTGCAGGATTCACCTGGGTCTGCTGGTGAATGGGATCTACCCCGGGTCCTCCCTCTGTTTATAGAGCTGGTCGAGAGATCTGGA
The DNA here is from genome assembly GCF_038355195.1 of Osmerus mordax. NCBI lineage: Eukaryota > Metazoa > Chordata > Actinopteri > Osmeriformes > Osmeridae > Osmerus > Osmerus mordax. The sequence continues at coordinate 6,913,858 of NC_090066.1, read as the reverse complement.
GACAGCCAGGGAAACTGTCGAGGGAGAGTGGGGGGGTGTTATTTAATACTTGTCATCCAGCTTGAGCCGAGCCCAGGTTTTCAGCTTTCCACAAAATGTTCCTCAAGAGGTTTTCATTGAGAGGGGGGGGGGGAGGGGGGAACAAGGACAACATAGTTTTAGGCAACCTTCCCTCTCCCACGGCGGTGGTTCCAGGGACCAGGGTAGAGAGCCCCACACAGCTGCCTCCACCCCCTGAGAGAGCTCAGCTGCATTATTGATGGTTCTGACAGGAGGGCGTCAGCACCTGCTCGGTTACAGTCCCCTGGACTCGCCTCTGTCAGATCCCCCCCCCCCCCCCCCCCCCCCCCTTGCTTGTGACCTTTCGGGCTGGAGGGTAGGGCGCTTTATCGGGGATTTAAAGACGGATGCGGCACGTTGGGTTGTGGTTTATGTGGTCGATGGTCAGAATGTTCCCCGTGTCTCCTGAGGGAGGCGGTAATCAAATATCGGCTTAACGGCGTAGGAAGAGATGTCACTGTGATGTGTAATCCATCTGTTGCCTCTGTCAAACAGATCAGGTCTTTTTGGGAGGCTTCAACTCCACCACTCACTGACAGACTCTGAAAGAACCTTTTAATGAAACTGCAAAATACGTTAATTCACAGTTTAATGTGCGTAATGGTCAATCGTATTTGTAAACAGCATGAATAGTGTCATTCACACATGGGCATTATGTGTGTGTGTTGTGCTTGTGTGTGTGTGTGTCCAGGCAGGGCCACCTGTCCATGGTGGTGCAGCTGTTGAAGTATGGCTCCGACCCCTCGCTGATCGACGGCGAGGGCTGCAGCTGCGTCCACCTGGCCGCCCAGTTCGGACACACTTCCATCGTGGCGTACCTCATCGCCAAGGGCCAGGTAAGCAGTGCCCCCCCTCCCCCTCCCGAGCAGGCCAGGCCCTCCTCTGGCCGCCAGGGGGGGGTGGCGTGGTTTTCACAGCTGCCGTCCTCGTTCGGAACGCTGCCAAGTTCTTCCCTCCTGCTTCCAGTAACACTCTTTTAATTCTCTCTCTCTCCATCTTGCTCTTCCTCTGTCTCTCTCCCTCTCTTCCTCTGTCTCTCCCTCTCTTCCTCTGTCTCTCCCTCTCTTCCTCTGTCTCTCCCTCTCTTCCTCTGTCTCTCCCTCTCTTCCTCTGTCTCTCCCTCTCTTCCTCTGTCTCTCTCCCTCTCTTCCTCTCTCTCTCCCTTTCTTCCTCTGTCTCTCTTCCTCTGTCTCTCTCCCTCTCTTCCTCTGTCTCTCCCTCTCTTCCTCTGTCTCTCCCTCTCTTCCTGTCTCTCTTCCTCTGTCTCTCTCCCTCTCTTCCTCTCTCTCTCCCTTTCTTCCTCTGTCTCTCTTCCTCTGTCTCTCTTCCTCTGTCTCTCTCTCTCTCCCTTTCTTCCTCTGTCTCTCTTCCTCTGTCTCTCTTCCTCTCTCTCCCTTCCTCTCTCTCTCTCCCTTCCTCTGTCTCTCTTCCTCTGTCTCTCTTCCTCTGTCTCTCTCCCTCTCTTCCTCTGTCTCTCTTCCTCTGTCTCTCTCTATCTCTGGCAGGATGTGGACATGATGGATCAGAACGGCATGACTCCTTTGATGTGGGCTGCTTACAGGACACACAGGTGTGTGTGTGTGTGTGTGTGTGTGTGTGTGTGTGTACCTATATATTCCACCCCTACAAGGTCACATGACCCAGAGGCTTCCGTGTCAACGTCCCTTTGAGTTCTCTGGCTTAGCAGCCAAGTAAAGATCTGCTTTCTGAAAGGATGGTTAAATAAGGCATCCCACACACACAGTGTTGTACTGCAGAATCAGGATGCTGTCACACACGCAGGAAGTAGATTCTGCTGACTGGAGCTCCTGCAACCTTCTAACGTCTAAATCAGGACTGTCAGCAGGGGAACGGTCTGAGCAGTCTGTGGCCATTAATGTTCTTCCTCATCCGTTCAGCTTTGGACCAGGTTATAGTGTATAATACACTCTAGTGGGTTCTAATGCTAGTGGGTTATATTGTACAGGGGAGAGGTGCACAGTACAGGGTCGGATACTAGCAGGCTGATGTTGATTCATACTTATTGCTACACAAAAACATGTATACCTACCTCTATTACACCCCACCCTCACCGGCATACATCCCCTCCCCCAGTGTGGACCCCACCCGGCTCCTCCTGACCTTCAACGTGTCGGTCAACTTGGGGGACAAGTACCACAAGAACACGGCCCTGCACTGGGCCGTGCTGGCTGGAAACACCACCGTCATCAGCCTGCTGCTGGATGCCAACTCCAACGTAGACGCCCAGAACATCAAGGTGTGTGTGTGTCTAGTCCGTTTGGTCCAGCCTGGCCCCAGCCGTGTGTGTGTGTGTGTGTGTGTGTGTGTGCTGATGTGTCCTGTGGGGTGTGGTTGCCAGGGAGAGACTCCGCTGGACCTGGCCAAGCAGAGGAAGAACGTCTGGATGATCAACCACCTGCAGGAGGCCCGGCAGGCCAAGGGCTACGACAGCCCCTCCTACCTGAAGAGACTCAAGATGGACAAGGTAGCACACACACACCAACGGTCCTCACACACACACACTCACTGTTCTCTCTCACACACACACGCTGTCCTCTCTCACACACACACACACACACACACACACACACACACACACACACACACACACACAAATAAAGACCCTTATAAAAGGAAGCAGCAGTTTTGTAGGGTATGAGTGTTGTAACACACAAGGTTTTACAGCAACTCTCGAGGTTATACCACTTGAAAGTCGTGGAACTTTTCAACATGCGTGGAAAAACAAGACATGTTCACTTTCATGGTCCATCTGAGACCTCGGTCTGGAGATCCAGACTCTGTAAAAGTCACAAAAGATCACACTGGTCCAGGTTAGGCTTAATAAGGAAACGCACACACAATTACCCAGGGAACAGTGCCTGTCCTTGTCTGTGTCTGAAGGGCTCTCTCCCAGTGGAGCCTGGGATTCTCTGAGAAAAACACCTTGAAAGGAAATTGCTGCTTTCTTGTTGACGAGAAACGAGCTAACCCCCAATCTAGCTGCCCTGGAACTGGGAGCGATGCGTGAGAGGTGGTGTTTATCGCTGGGCCGAACCCTGCTCCGTGTCACGTCAGTGTCTGGAGCCCTGTGTTAGAACGCTGATCAGCTTGGCCCTCTGTCCCCACGACACCCTGCAACTAGCTGCGTTCAGGCCTGAGTGGAACACGGCTGTCAGCAGACAGCCACACTCCCCCTGCTAGCGTCTTCTGTTTGTCGTTTGTTGACATTTGCCTGCGTCTCACCATGTTGTCTTTTTATTCAACCGCTGGACAATCTTAGGTGATCAAGGTACATCCCTGTAGATATGGTAGATGCATCCACAGTAGATCCTGCTCAGTTGAAGCACTGCTCAGTACGTGACCGTTGTAGAATATAGATATAGTTCAGCAGAGCATTATTCTAATGATTATCATCGTTTTTGATTAGGCTTCGTAGTTGCTCGTTTAAACTCTGTCAGTGCAAATTTCAACCTATTTTGGGATCCCCTTTAAAAAACATTGTGTGTTTTTGGCATGGTGTGTATGTTTTTGGCATGGTGTGTGTGTTTTTGGTATGGTGTGTGTGTGTGTGTGTGTGTGTGTGTGTTTGGCGTGGTGTGTGTGCAGGAGTTCAGACAGAAGGTGATGCTGGCGACCCCCTTCCTGGTCATCTGGCTCGTGGGCTTCATCGCTGACCTGGATATCGACTCCTGGCTCGCCAAGAGCCTCATGTACGCTGGAGTGTGGGTCACTGTGCAGTTCCTCTCCAAGTACGTGCCCTGGATACACGCGCGCTCACACACTTACTGGATATTTTGTGTGCTATATACACTTTCTTGTACACACACACACACACAGTACCCCCTACTGTCAGTCCATTAGCTCCACCATCTGCTCCTGCAGTAGCTGGTGGTGTACTCTCAGCCGGTATCCACCAGCACAGCTGTGGGCCTGCTATGTGCACACTGGCATTCAAACAAATACTTGGCATTCTTTCTCTGTGGAAATGTAGTTTTGATAGTTGTTGTTGTTGTTGTTTAATTCGATTGTAGACATGTCCACAAGCTATGGTTTAGTTTGTTTTCCTTTGTCTGGGTGACTTGATCTCAAAGGGATTGCATTCTTGTGTTTTTGTTGCGTGTCCTCTTCAATGTAGGCCTGACCCCTGCAGTGTCACAGAAATGAGTGGAAAAGACATTTACGACAGCAGAATTTTCACTCCAACGCCCCTCTCTGTTTCCATCCCGTTACCCCCCTTTCTCCCCTTTCACTCTCCCCCCTCTCTTAACCCATTTCCATTCTCTCTCTCCCATTCCCTCCCTCTCCTCCCCCTCCTCACGCAGGTCGTTCTTCGACCACTCCATGCACAGCGCTCTTCCTCTGGGGATCTATCTGGCTACCAAGTTCTGGATGTACATCACCTGGTTCTACTGGTTCTGGAATGATATCCTTTACACCTCGCCCTCTTGGGAGCCGTTTATCCATCCACCCATCAGAGCGGCGCTGCCCTGGCTGTGAAAACAGCCTTGTGTGTGCGCGTTTGCATGTATGTGTACGTCCAATCCTTCCTATTGCTGTGTACCGTATCCTTGGGTTTGACTTCAGAGCTTTGAGACTCCTGTGTTTTGTCATGGTGGCCATGTTTCCCCAAAGCTCACAAGTCATTTCTTGTTTTCCGTGGGAAGATTGATCGGCAGCTGAAGTAGGAGTGCAGACATTCCCACCTCCACACCGGTTATTTCATGTATTTCGAGTCTCTTGGGAGGCCGGAGGGGGGGCAGTGGAGTCTCATTGTCCTCCTCAAACCTGAAGTGGAAATTAGAGCGTGTCGTGGGTGGAGTTGGTGTTTTTCAAAGGAGCCTGTATTTACAGCGGGATTGTGGGAGAGAGTTTCTTGTGAAAGTAGTTACAAGTGGACCGTTTCCACCACAACTCCATTCTGGGCTGAAACGGTCCGGAAGAGAGCTAGGGCTATCTTTGAACCCAACTGAACTCCAAGCTAGGCTCAGAGAATGTCTTGCTGTTTGTGAGCGACACATTTTCCAAGACCGATCCTACGTCTTCCTTGACCTCTTGGCACATCTCCCATTCGCCACTGTGCACCTCCCCTTCCTGCTCAACAGCGTGGCTCTGTTCTACAACTTCGGCAAGTCCTGGAAGTCCGACCCCGGCATCATCAAAGCCTCAGAGGAGCAGAAGAAGAAGGTAAACAAGCCACTTCCTGCTCCGCCCACAGTCATCCCACCTGCTTCCTGAGGGGACGGGCCAGGTGTGAGGCATGAAGGGGGTTGACCACACAGCCAGTGCAGCTTCGAAGCACCATCAATACTCTAACTGTCCCACACAACTTTTGTTCGACACTGATACAAACTGATCAGATCCGCTCCTTCTCTGAGTAGTTCATCATGATGTATAGTGTAGCTATTTATTTTCAGCCAAACATGGTTCCATAACCAGTCCTTACCAAGCATTTCACTGGGTTGTCTGCGCTGTGGAACCCTTGGCCCTCAGCCAGCCCCCCCCCCCCCTCCCCTAGTGTCTGAGTGTCCCTCATTAGCACACACTGATGGAGCAGATCGGGGCCTCCACTGCTCACAGTCCCAGCTTCCCCATTATGTGATTGATGACGGGGCTAAATATAGCCCAGCAGGGCCCAGTCTGGTACTGGAGGTGGGACAGCACGGAGGCCTCCAGGCCCTTCACACATCTAGGTCTCTGTGCCCTGCTCTGGGGACAGAGGAATTCCTCTTCACCTCTAGTCCTCTCAAGGCTCCTCGACATATGGAGCTCTGGCTGTAGAGTACCTACATTTCCCATGATGCAACCTGGGACTGATCAGGTTCCATTCAAAGTTATCTTTGCCGCGACAGTAGCAATCATCAACCCCTCAAATCTCGTGTAGTCTCATTAATTCTAGTTTTGAAATTGTCATTGTTACTTACCTTGTTCTTCTTTCTCTCTCACACTCTTTCGGTCTCTCCCTCTCTTCCAGACTATAGTTGAATTGGCAGAAACAGGCAGCCTGGATCTCAGCATATTCTGCAGTACTTGTTTGGTAAAGACAAACATCTTAAAAAGTTTACTTTGAAAGTCTCAAATGTGGTTGAGCTTTGTAATAGTTAAATGGACTCACTGAATGTCACTTCCATGTTGTCTTTTGTCCCCCCCACCCCCACCAGATACGGAAGCCTATAAGGTCCAAACACTGTGCCGTGTGCAACCGCTGCATTGCCAAGTTTGACCACCACTGCCCTTGGGTGGGCAACTGTGTCGGTAAAGTAACAGCGCGCACACTAGCCACCGTACAAACAGGATTACATTAACAGCGAGCACGCTACCTAGCCTATAAACAGGATTAAAGTAGAACAACACGTTCCCTCGGCTGCGGCTCATTTTCTGCTCGCAAAATTAGAACATTTATTTTGTATTCGTCTCAAGTCTCCCCCCCCCCCCCCCATAAGAAGCAGCGCATGGTGTTGTTGAAAGGGGCCCTCCGTGTGAGTTAATTAGCTGTTCTGACTGGTGGGTAGTGAGACCATCAAAGGGGAGCTGCAGAGCTGGCACGCTGGTCTCTCCGGGTGTCTGAACGCTGGCCAGCTCTGTTCGCTCTGGGGGGGGGGGGGGTTGGAGTGGAGGAGACTGTAGGCTGGGGAAGGAAGAGGGGGAGACTGAGGATTGAAGTGTCCTATGGTCCTATGACCTGTGTGCAGTCTCTTCTAAACCAGAATGAACAGGATGGGCCAGATGTTGATAGACAATGGCACAGACCTGCCTGCCAGCCCTTACTTCCCAGGGGGGCTCTGTCCTGTTTAGCCAGGTGTGAGGGGAACAGGGGAATGCAGAGGGTCAGGATATGTTAAGGGGGGGGGGATGACATCAGGGAAACCGCTCCTCATTAGCAAGCTAACACAACACTCAGCTCTCCTAGTTCTGAAGCTTGGACCGAGTTTAAAGGACACAGCTGCACTTTATCCCAGTCACTGTGTGTATAGCTCAGTGGTAGAGCACAGGTTCAGTCACAGGTTCAAATCCCCTCCTCTACGTCACCTTGAATAAAAGCGTCTGCGAAATGAACACATTATTGATGGAATGACTTTCTTTTCCCGTGTGCAGGAAGTGGAAACCACCGTTACTTCATGGGCTACCTGTTCTTCCTGCTCTGCATGATCTGCTGGATGATGTACGGCTGCACCTGCTGTGAGTGAAAAACACCCCCCCCCCACCCCCGTCAACTCTCCTTGTTATGTGAACCCATCCCCCACCACCACCTGTCCTCTTGACTTCATCCTGACCTCTGTCCTCCAGACTGGAGGATCCACTGTGCCACCAGCTACGCCAAGGACGGCCTGTGGTTCTACCTGAGCCAGATCGCCTCCTGCTCCCCCTGGATGTTCTGGATGTTCATCAACAGTGTCTTCCACTTCATGTGGGTCGCTGTGCTCATCATGTGCCAGCTGTACCAGGTGAGAGAGAGACAGGGAGTGAGAGGGAGCGAGCAAGACGGAGAGAGAGAGACAGACCTTCTGTTTTCATGTCACTGTTGTTTGTTCATCAGTCATAAGTCATTGCAAACAGTTTTCTTTTGATGGAATGTCAATACTGACCTTGGCATGATTCCAGCCTGAAAATGATGCTTGCTAAACAGAGAGTGGTTTGCCAGATTTATTTGTCTTGGACTACAGACTACGTCCTGTCCTTTATGGCATTGCTAAGTGACATTGCTAAGTGACATTGTGTGTGCGTGCTCCTCTCCAGATTGCTGGTCTGGGAATCACCACCAACGAAAGGATGAACGCCAGGAGATACAAGCACTTTAAAGTAACAGCCACGTCCATCGAGAGCCCCTTCAAGTGAGTATACCTGGCTAGTAATATACCTGGGTTGTTTTCATGGGTAGTAAACACGATGAGTCTTCCTGGTCTGTTTGTTGGTTCAGCCACCATGTGACATTCTGTAACTGACACTGAATGAAGGTCCGTCTGATTTCCTAACTTGTACTGTATCTTTTCCCCACATTCTCTCCTTCTCTCTCTCCCTAACTCTCCAGTCATGGCTGTATACGGAACCTCATAGACTTCTTTGAGATCCGGTGCTGCGGTCTCCTTCGGCCTTTGGCGATAGACTGGACCACGCAGTACACAATAGAGTACGACCAGACCACTGGGTCGGGGTACCAGCTGGTGTAGAGCAGGAAGGAGGGAGGAGTAGGGAGAAGGACTGGAGGAACAGCCGTGTTATTGGAGGAAGAGAAAGAAAGCCCCCCCCCCCTCCCCCAACCAGAGTTCATATCGGGGCTGTTTTCCGGGAGCGTTTGCCTTCGGACCATCTCTCCCTCCCTCACTGATCTGACTGAATCTCAGCCTGGACTAGCATGCTGTTAGGGGGCAACGCTACACCGATACCACCCCCTCCCCCCACCACCACCACTGGCCCACTACCCACTGCTGTTACCCTAGATGAAGCCTCACCACTCCATCTCCTGGACCCCATGGGCCGTCTCCTCTGCAGAGCTCCCCCTCGTCTCCTCTCCCCCTGAACAGTGCACCACTGCCTGACGCGCGGGGGGAGAGGCAGAGGGAGGAGAACGACTTCTTCTAAACATAAAAAGGGATCTTTTTTTTTTGTCTTTTTTTTTTTTCAGCCATGCTGGAGTCATGACTGCAACACGTGCAGTATGTTAACGGCAGTGTTTGCTTTTTTCTTTTTTTCTTCAGTGTTCTCTTATGCGGTTGTCCTTTTTTTGATATTCGAAAAGTTTGGTGTTTTTTTTTTTGCCCTCCCATTTTGTGTTTCCTTCGTCTTTTCCATTCTTTAGTTCCCCAACTCTGCTGTTCCTTTTTAAAACGGTGGTTGCCAGGGAGATGAAGGAAAGGCTTGTGAATGGAAGTTAGGTCTAAAGCCGGATTTCTTCGGCGAGGGTTTCAACGTTTTGGTTAAGCACCTTCATTCAAGCCTTTGTTTCAGGTTATTCCAGGAAAGCCCTAGAATTGCCAATATTGATAAACACCTAGCACAGACTAGTTGGTGTGTCATAAGATGGCACCTGTTGTAGAGTGGGCTCTTGGCTGATTGGTCATATTCAAGGTTTAGGAAAAGGCGCAACTAGGAGCGATATCCTATAAATAATGTGATGCAGCATATTTATTTTTAAGCTATTTATAGATGAACTTGTGTCCTGGCGTTTATTTCACAGTTGATGCCGTTTATGTTGTGTGTTTTATATCAAGAGAACAGTAGGAAAGAATTCAAGGTGGTTTGACATGGTGCCCCTATGAATAATACTCTACACAGTCACACATGCATACAAATATATTTATTAATATAAGAGTAGTAATAAGATAATAATACTAGTTTTAGAAAGATCCATTTGAAGCAGAGAAACAAAAGGCCCTTTCATCTGTGACTTGGATAGAATGGTTTTTATAAGTTTACAAGAAAGCTTCATTCCACATGTTCTCTTTTGACTTCTGAAGTCGAGATGATTAGTTTATCTCCCCCCCACACGCACACACACACACACTTGTTGTGTGTCTGCCTATTACAATGCACTGATCACCATGTTTTCTGCTCTCGCTGTTACTGAAGACAAAGGTAAACCCACACCGCTTCCCAACAAACTCTTCCATGTTTACAGAGAGATGAGGGTCCTGTCCGATGCGGTATTGCCCCCCCTCCCCCTCTCCAGACCCTCCTCCTCAGCGTTGTCATCTCTTTGCTTTTGAGATTCATCCTCCAGTGGACTCAGCAGCGACAGGACAGACTGAAATGTAAAGAATGTGCATCTGTACATAATGATCTAGACTTTTCTTCTTTTTTTTTTTTTTTTTTTCGTGAGTGACTTCGTTTTGTTCTGTTTTTGTTTTTTTGGGGTCAGTGTTAGTTGAAGCAGCTCCTGAAGAAAAGAAAAAAACACTTTGATTTCATCCAACCAAAAGGAAAGAAGATAAACCGAATATAATCCAAGTGTATGACTGTAGCTTTTAGTGATGTCCGACACTGCTGTCTATAGGCATTTTAATCCCTTGCAATTAAAAACTCCAGTGCATGTGTGATGCTTGGACAATGGGCTGTCGCCATAACAATGATCACCTGTCGCCATCCCAGAGGCCCAGAGAGCCATGTGTCTGTATATAGTGAATGTTCAGTATTTGCAAGTACTTTCTGCGTTATGTTATTATAATTTTTTTTATCCAGTGTGTGTGTGTGTGTATCTTTTAGTGCAAGTCCTTCTTGGTCTGCGGGTGTGCAAGGTCTGAAGGATCTGGCCAACTGCTGAAGTGTAATATATTTGAATGTTCCATGCTGGTGAATCATAGTCAAACAAGAGGGGTTTTTCTAAGTCATATTTGCTGGGATTGTTATACCACTGGATGTACAAATTGTAAAGGCACCAGAGAACTAAAGACAAACACAGATCTTGTTTATCTTAAAGATGAATCATTAGGTGTTGTCTCATCAGGCAATATAGTTTAGAGTGGTTTAAGAGGTCTCCTAGCTTGTGAGAGTACATCAGCATCATCTGCTGGAAGCTCTGTATTTAACTTCCCTCTGCTCACTGTCTAGAAGGTGCACGGATAACCAGTCATCAGGACCAAGCCCATAAATCTACTCATGTAGGCCCGGGTTAACATGCCACGTTTCAGAAAACGTCTCACGTAAAACCTGCTTAACGAGCCGTGTTTCAGAGGCACGTCTACACTGGTTTTGTCCCCTGCTGTCCCGCCATATTGAAAGCACATGACCATCTCCAGTGCCTCTCCACCTCCTTCAGGATGTCACCGTAACTCCGCTTCAGATGTAAACATATTGGGCATGGATCAATTTTAATGGCTTTAATTAAAAAAATACAGTCAAATGTGAAAATATTCATTTGTGGCTTCGTGTTTGAAATTCGGTTGAATAATTTGGCTATGTTCATATTTTATTTTTTTCTTCAGGTTGTCACCATATTGAGACATACTGAAATACATTTGTAATATCTATTGTGTAATTGGCAAGGATTTCTGTAAATGGATCTGTAAATATTGTTTATTATTGGTGCCCACATCCCATGCAAAAAAACTAAGGCATGAATACTCAGATTTTCACATTAGACTGAATGGCACAAAGGCATGGTAGGCGTAGCTCCTGTTGAGAAGCAGTCATCATTGGGCGTGGACCAAAGCCCCTGCCCCTTGGCCATAACCAAATCCTTTGGGTCCAAAGTTCTTGGCATAGCATGCTGGAGAAGCAAAGAAAAACAAGTCTAAACAAACAAAATGTTTAGCAAACAGTTCAATATGTCTGTTTAATCAGCATGCTTCTCTGTTTAAAGTCAGACCTTTGTCTGAAGGATAAAGTGTTTATCGTCTTGGAAGAGTAGTAAACAGCCTTGTTAGATGATTGGCCCTTCGTGAGGTGAGCGAACTAAGAACTAACTGTACGAGCTGACTGGCATGCTGTGCTTGGTGAGGTGTTTGGATAAAGATATGTGCTGCCATGTTTTACTCATCAGATCAAGGTTCCATGACAGTACAACATGTATCCACCAATGAGCAGGCGGAGCAGGGGTAGTGTTGGCATATATTGTGAAGGAATTTAAAGAATCCGCATTAATGTTCAAATCAAGTCCAACCTCTTTGGACATAAAGATCCATATACCCATCTTAAGCCTCAGAATATGTGTATGTAGCTTTAAATCTCTTGTTTTGCTGGAACATTCCAACACCATCATGTGAGTGATATCTTTTGTTTTGGAAGTTTTAGGGGCAATATTACAACATGGACAAAATACATTGAAGTTGACAGAACGTTAACAAAATACCAACCTAACAAGATATGGGCAAAACAGGATGAGGCTTGTTATTCAGGTTCAGTCTTTGATTCTAAACAGGCTTGACCAGTCTGGTGTCCTCTGACACATTGATAAACACTCATTAGCCCCTCTATTGTAATAGTGCACTGGTGTGGTGTCGAATTTTGTTTTGAAGAGCCGTATTACATAACAGCTGGTACATCCAATACCGTCACTGTTGATATGATCACGTAATGATAATCTGTGTGTTTGGCGGAAACAATGGCATGTTTGTACAGTACATCCCACAGTGCTGGTGTCCAGGATTAGGGGAGATGTTGGGAGTTTTTGAGTGTCACCTTTGCAGTAGATCTCGCCGTCTTTCTCTGTCTGAGTGGTGGACTCCAGGCTCTTCCCACACTTGGCACAGCGGAAACAGTTTTTGTGCCACGGCTGCAGAAGATAGGGATGGGAAAGAGATGACCGACTGTCTGAACAATGGGGAAAATAGTTTCTATTCATTCTTAAACAGTATCATACTTATGTGAGCAAATTACACATCATATTCTGGAGCCATAGAGCTGTGTATGCTTCCTTAATGAATATACCACACGTACACGTCTGCTAGAGAAGGAGAGACCATAGGCTGCTTTAGAGCCAAAGAACCTCTGCCTGTATTTGTGTGTGTGTGTGTGTGTGTGTCTTTTACTGCTTCTGCTTACAGTCCCAAAGTACATTTTATAGCCAGCTACTTAAAAAGCATCATTCAAATCCAGACTTCATGAAAAACCTTTTGCGAGAATAGTGGAATTTCTTTCATTAATATGAAAAAGGGAATCCGTCCAACTCTCCTCAGTACTGTATGATACAGCCCCCCGGTTTCAATTGTTGTGGGGTTACTGTTCTGGATCCTGCTGAGCCTTAACCCCCAATCCTTGCTCCTTTCCCCTGTTCCAGCTCTCAGACGCTGGGACACTGACTCACCTTGCCTGCCCCTACGACCTTCTCCGCTGCATAAACAGAATCCCCACATCGCGCACACTTCTCTGAGCCCCCAAACTTCTGGGCAAATTTCGAGGGGTTGGGGTTGGTGGTGGGTCTGTGGGTCTGGGTCCTGGAGAAACGCACCACAACAATAGCAAACAAATGACACAGCTGTAATAAGACCGTTTTGAAGCTCCAGATTGGACAGAGGCCCCAGCCCTCACCTCTCTCTCCCCACTTAGTTGACACATAGGTGGGAAAGCTACAAACGCTGGGGCCCAGGGGTTGGAGCCCTGGAGCGGAGCCTAACCAAGGGGAATGGACCCTGAATGGATGTCTTTGTGTCCCGGGGGACAGCAGGGGAGAGATGAGGGTCAGCAGGGCTGCCCAGGAGCTATGGGTTACATAATGGAGCCTTTCATAACAACAATCACCTGACACAAGGCTATGCACTCTGCGAATGGGTGAACAGCCTTGTGTGTGTGTAGTCTGGGAGTACTGATTATTTGTGTGTGTGTGTGTGTGTGTACGGGCTAGTCATCATGGGGATGAAGTTACTGGTCACTTTAACTCTGAAACAACAGGAAGCTTGTCACTGTGTACAGTATGAGTACCTAATCAGGGTCCATTCCCAGGCCTCTTAGCCCTTCGTTGAGGGTGTAATGTAATATGATGGGTTTGATCCTTCAGTCTACAAAGTGTAGTCTATTAATCCATCAGACTTCCATTGCAAAGTGAATCAAGAAGCCTGATTTTCAACCCACTGTCTGAAGTGGACTCGAATACATCCTCCAATATACCCCTGTTGTCATCCCAGAAACCCCATAGACTAGCACGCAGCCAGAGCACACAGTACAGACGTGTCTCTGACTCAGCTCAGAGACACAGTGAGGGTGACAAGACGTACTCCTCTGGTTTGATCCCCAGCCTCTCTCCTCGGTCCATGTTGAGTGTTCCGGCGCCCTGGCCGTAGCCGTAGCCTTTGGGCCCGTACTTCTTCCCGTAGCAGGACTTGCAGTAGATCTCCGTGTCGTGGATGGCCAGCGTGGTGCTGTCCAGTCCCTTCCTGCACACCACTGCGAAAAACCCAAGAGGACAGCGATCAGTGAACCACAATGGCCTTGTCTCCTCGAGGAACAGACGCTGCCTTGTGGGTTTGTGGACACTGTAGCCTCCCTGGCATGGTCACTAACTCCTCAATTGTGAACTTAGTCTCCAAATAGGATATGTTGCTCCTCATTCCAGGAAGAGTTGACACTCATTTGAGACCATGTAAGGAAACAGTGCCTGTTTGTCTAGAGTTCTGGGACATTTCTTTTCAGATTAATGTTGTTAAATCCAATCAGATACCAGGTGAAATGTTCAATTGTTGGGCTGACTCCAAAGCAAGTGACCTACAGTGACTCACAGACTCATCTTCCCGCGCTGAGCCCCATGACAAGACGTGGGTTCAAATCTACAGTATCTATAACTTAGCAAAAGTGATTAAACACACCTAGAAATGATTTGGCTCTCGAGCTGAAAATCAAAAAGGGAACGAAAGGGAGACAGGGACAGAAACGGATACACACACTTTCTCCACTCATTAGCTTTTCTCTGTCGTCTCCGAACAAAGCAACGCTTGTAGGGACCCCAGAAAAAGAAACTTGTTTTTGTATGAGCCTCGTTGTTTGACCATTGGAAAGCAACTAAAACTAATTCAAAGCATGTGCATGGTGTGTGCTCCAGTCAAGGTCTTTCGATGAAAACCTCTTTACTGACATTTTAATGAAGTTCAAGAGCAGGGCATACACACAACTAACTCATGGCAGGCAGAACTGTCCACAGAGTGACCAGTGGAATGAGATAAGCAAAGACATCAGTGCAAGTATTCATGTGCTATGGTTGGCATGATGCCTATGATAAGTTTTATGATCATACAGTGAACTGGGTTTGACCCATCAGTAGGTTTACAGCTGAGAATGACGTCTATTTTGACCTGACTCTCCCGTGCCTCCATTCTGAGATGGGTACTCGCGTCATCTTATCCTTTCGAAAGACTAGAACATTCTAGAACCTGCAGTGAAAGTTTGGGATATCCCGGCACAGAAGATCTTTGAGGAAGACATCTTTAAGAATGAACATGCCAATGAAATGAGCCCAACAAACACAAGGTTTTACTCACTGCATAGGAAGCAGCATTTGTGGAAGCTCTTGCCATCACACTGCACCTCCTCAGCATGATACACCGTGCCCTGGCAAGCGCCACACTTGTTTCCACCTCCCCAGTTGGGCATTGTCGTTGTTGTGCTGCAAAAAAAACAAATTGAACACATGAAACAGAGAATTCAGTAAGTTAGGAAAAAAGATGGGTCTCCAATGGTGGTGGAAGTGGAGGGGTCAGTCCTTCCTGTCTGTCTGAGTCAACGCAGCGCACCTTCCTGAACCTATGAGATACAGTCAAAAACAATGGACACTGTGCAGCAGGAAGCACATACAGACCAAAACAAGCCATGGGGTTTAAATCGGACCACAACAATGGAGGACAGGAATGTATGATGCACTTCACAGTGGTTTTACAATGTCATAGAACAATGTGTTGTTTTAAGCTTATGGGATTTGAATTCCAATGGTCTTCAAACAATGTGTGAGTATAAATACTGATGTGGCCACACTGGAGACTAAAATTGAAGGCTGATCACATTTGTACGATCATTGGTTATGGAGTCTGTCATTTGTTTGCCGTTGACAGTCTACTTCAAAAATGTTCGAGGAGACACATAAAACGTTTAATTAAAAAGCAAGTCTCTCATCTGTATTCCAAGAAAAGCGCAGACAAGACATGATGTCACCCGCGGAAGAAAAACGCGGTGTTTTTCATTTTCAATAGATAACTAAACCACGAGTTTAGAGCAAGTTATTAATCAAGTGAGACGATGGAACCTAATAGCGAGTTATGACAGACTGTGTGGCAATGACGAGCCCCAACATGAGAGATGATCGGTGGTTAGCGTTCAGGGGCCTCATCTGTCTGCATTCCGAGAACTGTGCCCAGTTCCCTAACCCCATGTAGATGATTGACACACAACAATGTTTTACTACCAATGTTGATGAATTTCTAATTATTGGAGTTATGGTTAAGATCATGTTAAATAGGATGTGTAGGCTACAGCAAATGCTGAGCTGAAATGTTGTCTTCAGTGTTGTTGATATGCAACAAGTACTGCACCTGTTAAAATAAAAGCATTTTGATCAGCAGAACCAGGATAGGTTATTAATTCTAATAAGGCCTGCGAAAGGTGTGACTACGTCACCAGTTTAGCTCAAGTAGCGCAGGTGTGTCGTTTTTTCTCAAATCGGCTCTAGATTCACCATGATGGTAAGCCCAAATTTGACTTTTGAGTTACAAAACGTTGAATTTTAATGTCATAAAGCAAAATTATCTTACCACTGCATTTCCTTCGATGGTGTGAATTGAAATGACATAAAATTACAACGACACATTTAGAGAAATAGAGACTACAATAAACATTAATCTAGGCTATGCATATGGACATATGTCACAAATGTGTTTTAACTTTAGTGGGCTACATCTAACAGTTTTGTGTAACAATATTTTGCGCAAGTAAACACGAATCTGAAACTATACCTTTACAAATCCGTTTGAGTATCACCGCAATTAATTCCTTGTACGCGCCACACTGTTTGTTCAAATGGATATATCCGTATGTTCACTTGAGTCCTCCGTATACTTAGTCAGCAATAGCCGGACTCCGTATAGCAAGTCATATTTGAGCTGCTTCGGTAGGAGGGAGTGGTTTTTGTCAGAGGTGGAGTTCTGTAATTACAAGGGCCTTCCTTTTTACGTTACTGTGCTGTTTGTAATCAGTGTCTTTTGAAATGTCAACCATTCTACAACACTCTATCCTACTATTAACAGAAACGTGGTTCTACGCGGACCATACAGGTGTCCATAATTTACCTTCTTTAACTCTTTCATTTCTAGACTTTCAAAAGTTCAATACTTGATGAAATTAGTGTGTTAACAATATTTAAACTGGGTTGTTTGAACAGTTGGCTGATGACAGGTCTCTATAGGTTTTATGAGTCACACGCCTAATCCACATTGAGATTTCAAAACACTCTTAAGGTCCAATTTCAAACCTGTGTAGCCCTTCTGATCTTCCCGTTCAGTTACATGTGAGATGAGCGTTGTCCAACCCTGATTAAAAACAGACTGACACATGCACTGGTCAGAGGAAAACTCAAGGATAGGACAGCAGATATCTTAGATAGTGGGCTTAACATTACACATTCCTGGGCACCACTTTGAAATGTAAACCATACTTTTGCAGATGCCCCCCCACCCCCCTTCCTCTAAACAGAGAACTTAAACTGTCTGTGTAATAAGGCCGCAATAACCTTTCTGCCTAATTTTTACTTGTTAGTTGAATGGAAGTGACTGATATACTCAAAACCCTTCAGTACTCATTCAACTCAATTATAAAGTAAGCAAAGCACGTCTCAACCTGGGTTTCAAGTCTTTAGTGAATATTCTGCGCCAGGTCTGTGGATGGGTCATAATTCATTTATTTAAACATAAAATGGACTGCCTTTAATAACTTTAGTCAGGGACGGGACATTCATCACGTAGTTTTGCTCAGTGATGATAAATGTCTTACACACACGCACACAGCTCTCTGATCTCTCTCTGTCATCCCCATGTGTCGGGCATATTAGCAGGACGTGTACAGCGTGATACAAAGGGGCCTATCTGTCGCTTTGGATAAAGACATCTGCTAAATGAATTGAATGTACATGTATGTTGTTAGTGGGTGAAAGATTCCCTGTAGTCGGCCTCCCTCTGCTCTGGATGATGCGTCATGTGTGAGTCTGGGTTGAGCGGCGAGGGGAAAGGCATGGCCTGCATTGTCAAATAAAGGACAATTTACACAGTGTCATGTTCTGAGAGGTCAGACCTGGGACAGAGGAGGAAGTTAAGGAGACTGTTTGGGTGTTTTAGTCATATACAGTTTAAATGTTGACCTCTTTGTCTGGCTCATGGTGTCACCCCACAGTGTTAGAGAGGACAGTGAAGACTGTGTATGGAGTGAAACATGCCTCGTAAGCAAAACGGGGCTGTTTCTCTGGTCCTGTATGTGAGGATGGAAACAGTTGGACTGTCGGACAAGTGAGTTTTCTCAGCTGGAAGGCAAAAGGCCGAGACTTTGGACTGTGAGAGGATGGAACAAAATGCCGGCCAGTATGGATGTGTGTCAACAGGTTTCAGTGCGCTGTCTGAATACTGTTATGGAGATTAGATTTGAAGAGCTGCCTGTCAAGGTTTGCTCAGTCAAATTGCAACCGTGTGGTTGTTTGATAAATGGATTACACATTTTAAATACTGTATCTGACAGGTAAAACGTCATTAGAGAAAAGCACAGTTTACTTTAAAGGACCTCTCTCTCTCTCTCTCTCTCTCTCTCTCTCTCTCTGTCTTTTCCCTCTCTCACTTTCTCTTTCTAGAACTCCAAACTGAGCCAAACGTCAAGGTCAGCATTTGCAACATGATACAGTTACAGATAGACCACCAAACAGGGAGATATCCGCACACACGGTTGTCATGGCAAAGCATAAGCCAGAACTTGGCTGGTGGTGACCCACAGTGTAATGCATGACAACACACAGGGAGTGTAGCGACGTGGTTGAGCTGGACTCTTTAATGGAGGGTGGAACCCAGATAAATAGCTCTGAGGGGGTGGAGGCTTGATAGATGGCAGATTAAAGACTTCAATCTAAACAGATATCTGTGATTATGTTCCATTTAGTACACCGCATGCAGCTAATTCATAATTTGTGTTTACGTTATACACATTTTATTTCTGTAGATAGCTTATGAACTTGGAATGATTTTGACGCCTCGCAGCATGGTAAGTGCCGATGTGTGTTCCGTTTCCAAATGCTCACATTTTTCATGGATTAGAGGCTAGATCGCACAGCTCACACGCGTTTCTTAGCATTTTGCAAGGCTATAAAAAGTGTTTTACTGGATAGATGGGTTCAAGAGGTCTGAAGTTCAAATGTCATAGTAATTGATTTTATAGTCAATCAACCAGTGCTTAAGAACTATTCATTGGTCTCACTTCTAACATACTGGACCTGCAGTCAAATCTGGCTTCCAGCTCAGGGTCTCTCAGCTGACCTACTTATCTATGTCTGTATTTAGATAGTATGTGAGCAGGCTTTGGGCTATGATACGGAACCCAAACATGAAGCAATTTCATAAGATAATATCTGCACATTTAGGATCACCAGAGAGATGAAGTTACATCGGCACAAACCGAGACTCCACTCTTGACAGTTGGCTTTGTCCCTGTGCCCCACAGCAAGGAGGTTGTAGATAGAATTCTCATAGTAAGAAATGTCATTCAAAAGAATTTTGGGAAAAGGAGGAGGAGGACAGGAAAAACGTAAATAAAATGGATGAAAAACAGATGGGTCAGGTAACATGGCCTCTTCTCTCTTGTATAGTCAAAAAGCCCCGAAACTGTAAACCCGAGATTGAGTCCCCAAAACCACACGATCCACACTAGTGAACATTCAACTGTAATGCTGTATATTCATCACAACTATGTTGTTGTTTATGCGGCTGCTAAAAATGTTTCCTGTCCACAAGTCATAGAAAGATCTCCAGTCCTCCAAGAAAACAATGTCATAGTTGGCTTATGTTGTTGAACACTTCCTTGCAATACTAAATAGAGTCTTGGCTGAGTCTCCCTTGTCTTGTTTGTATTTAGTGACTGACGTCAATCTGTATTTCAGCTCCAAAGTATATGCTTGATGTAACAAGTTTCCTTTCAATCACCTGGGTCAAATCCCTGAGGTCTAGCCATGAAGGATTTTGTTTTCAAGAAATGTAGCCTTCTAGGAAAACAAACCTCTCACCGTTTCTCATCCTTCGTAATCACTCTGGGATCTACGCACAACAATGAAACCTGTTCTCATTGTCCAAGTATTGAGATTTGTTTTCATAAAATAAACAACTCTGCACATTTTCCAACCACATACATACTCCCCTCACAATCCAAGGGATTGTTTTTCCATCTTAGAAGTTTACTGTCAGGGATAACTTAAGTCGTCTAACACTGTGTAAAAATCTGCCCCAGATTTATCCTGACCTAAACACATTTATTCTGGTGTTTGTTTTTCACAGAACCGAGCACTTCATTAATGGCCTTGGGCCTTCAGGAAACAGCCGTAGGCAATGTTCACTGTAAAGATTTACAGCGCACGTATATGACTAATGTCTGTATTTGAAGCGTGTCCCAACAGTAACTATACATAATATTGGTATTCATAAAGTATGCAGAGGTCCATTGAGTGCTGTTTCTCATTTACTGGGGCCTGGAAGCTGGAAGCCATACATTAGATTTCTGGAGAACGGAACAGCAGTGTTTGAATTTGAGAAACTGTTAAAAAGTCATACATTGTTGTGATTATGCCAATGCTGTAGGGCAGGGACATATTTTAATTAACAGGCTCTCTTTGGCTGTAATGAGCCTCAGATTGATGGTCCAACCATGTCAATTTGTCCATCTGCAGTTTACGATGTCATTAACGCAAATGACCAAACAACATTGTATTGGCAGCAACTCATGCCAGGTTTATTACATAGGATATAAAAGACCTGGTAGACAGAGGACCTGACAAGAAGAGCTCATGAAGCCTGCCTCCTCTTCTGTCATTTGATCTGCTTTGATGAGCAAGAAGTGTTCTGATGTCGAATTCCAGAATAACATGCCGCCCTCTTGTGGTCAGAACAATGTCAGTGCACATGGCATTAATCTTCAGGATGATAAATACATTTGCGAACACTCAAACAAAATGAAATGCATTTAGATTTTTTATTTATGACAAAAGTTTCAGATTCATACAGAACGTGTTTTTTGGCCCCATAACATACACAGTACTGCAGCTAGTTAGCCCAGTTAATCACAGTTCAAGTATTGTAATATCAGAAAAGTTTTTGTTGTTGTTGAGAAGCATACATTTAACTATTGTAACTAGCATTGTAATTATTATTTAAAAAGACAGAAAGCAGCAATAAATTAACATCCTGCATTTCAATGGAAGTAATGATTATGACAAATACTTGAATACAATATACAAAAGTAATGGTAAAAAAAAAAGCTTGTACATGAACTACACATCCACGTTTCAGTTGGATGATCTGCACCAGTTGATGTAGCTCAATTATCCTCAATTTGCATGTGTAGTTTCATGCATTTACAGTACTGAGAGTTCCCTTGGCCACAGCGAATGGGACACACAAGTCCTTCAAGTATGGAGGAGCTTCATAAAGTCATTTTCACATTTTCACTCTGCCCTTGTTTTCATAAGCTCATGCACACCGGTCAGAGAAAGGCATGCCAACCTTTGGTCTTTGTCACATTCAACGATTTTCAAACCTGCATATTGCTCTTAAAGTGAACCTGTTCATTAGCCTTCATAGCCAACAGCCAGCCAGCGCTACTACAGAAGAGCACAGGTGAGGTTGGTCATTTAATTCAGATTTAATAATGACTAAATCATAACCATCTATGAAATGTGATGAGAGGGACATTCTACTCCCTGTGACCTATAATCAACTGTTACGTTTACTCACAGATACAGTTTGGATTCCCGAAGGGGGTCAGATAAAAGAGGCATGGCTCTAGAATCAGATGTACATTCTTTAAATACTTAGTGCTAAAAAAATAAGTCACTTCGTAATGAGTTGCATTACAGCCGTGATACATATATATTAACTAATTTATAAATAACGTTGGGATATCATACGTTTCGTGGAATTAGGTAGCTCAATTATGTGTACGGGGGGGGGGTGTGGGAGGTAAGGCTGAAACTCCAAAATCAAGTTTGACTCAGGTATGCCTCCCACCACAGGAGGGCGCCATAACACAGCCTCTCTGAGTCCTCAGACAGCATTCATACAGTCTAATAGTTAGGCACTTTAAACAGGTACCGTACAGACCAGCATTCACATACCAGAACTAACAAAGCACCAGTGGTTTTCGAACCCCAAACAAAGGTATTAGAAGTGTTTCTTCCTCGTTGGTGCATACTCCAGTTCCCATGGCTCTCTTAGCAGCACTGTTAGAAGGAGGCATGCTCAGTTATGACCTCACCATGTGGACATGGTTCAAAATGACCCTGAAGCTCAGAGGCAGGTGGCTCCTCCCTTTTTCAGACACCTCCCAGGGCTCTAATTAGCCGGTTGGTGACCGATGTCCAGCCTCCTCTGAGCGGATGCTCTTCGGCGGCCGCCGGAGGCCATGACTACATTTCCCAGAGTTCCCGGCGTCTGGAAGAAGGATCCTCTGGCGACAGCCTCCTTGGGAGTCTGAGGGGTCTGGAGGGGGGAGAGGGTAGAGGTTTAACCACAGAGCTAGAGCAGTACATCTGCTCTGTATTCTCCCCCTACAACAATAATCACCACTGACAGCCAGATATCAGTTAGACAGTATTTAACACCACCCCCCCCCCCCATCCCACAATCCCCTGTCCCAAATACCAGGCTTACGAAATAACACACATTCTTCAGCACAGGATCAGTTTCATCTACACAAGGACTAAACTTTGGCAGAAATCCCTTATTAGAAGACGCAGACTGTGTGTGGACCCAGGTCTAGGGTTATAGACCAACTGGGCCAATGTTTGAAGAGCTGGGAGGAGATTTAAGGAAGAGAGAAGGGGCTCGTGGACAACTCTGATCTGGGCCTCGCGACGATGTACACACGGCCATTAATAAGCCCCCCCCCCTCCCGCCCCAGGTCTAGGGAGAGTGAGAGGTATTCTCAGAGGCGTGGCAACGTCATAGGAGCTATGTTGGGATGACACACCAGGGCTGGTAATTGCCTTTTAATGATCTCAAGATAAATGAACCCCTGCAGAACAGGGAAATGGCTACGTTTTCATTTCTGGGTTGTTAATGGGACTGGGGGAAAAGACGTGAGAACACAATCGCTGAGCCGGCATGAGGATATTCTGCTGGGATGATGAACTGATGAACGCTTTTGGTTGTCATCAGTTTTGCTTGTGGCATTTTGAGGCTGTCCAAAACCCAAAAGATGATCCATCACAATGCCGGCTTTAATCAGTACAGCCCATTTACCGACTGAATCCTAATTGGACGAGTAGTTTGTTTGTGTGAACATGCATGTGTGTGTGTTTGTGTATCTCACCAGTGGTTCGGTCAGGGACATGCTAACAGCCTTCCTGGTCTCCAGGGGAGAGTGAGGATGTCCTGCTGCCGGCCCGTACGCCCTCCTCTGCTCTGGGCTGGCAGGAGAGGGCGCCGACCCTCCGCACTCTGGAGCTCCCGGCACAGCGTAGTGCCCGGCACCCACCATGAAGTGGGCGGGGGAGACCACGGCCGGCACGCTGAAGCTGGGGCTGGCGTGGCCGTCAGCGGCCGTGGCCTGGAGGCCGCCGGCCATGACGGGGTAGTGTGGGAGGGCGGAGGGCACCAGGAGGTAGGCCATGGTGGGCACACTGCCAGGGGGCAGGGCCAGGCTGCTGGGGGTCTGGCCAGAGGACAACAGGAAGTTGAGACCTGG
Source organism: Osmerus mordax (assembly GCF_038355195.1). Classification (NCBI taxonomy): domain Eukaryota; kingdom Metazoa; phylum Chordata; class Actinopteri; order Osmeriformes; family Osmeridae; genus Osmerus; species Osmerus mordax. Next base: position 6,890,467 of record NC_090066.1, on the reverse strand, counting down.
AGGATGACAGAGCAGTAGGATTAACCAGACAGCTGTACAACATGTCCGGTTAGGGTCACACTTCTATCATCCATATTATGTATTGAAGTATACAATACTATTATCCATACTAGTATAGATATGACCATACTAGTATATACTACTGTACTATTAACCTTTGAGGGTTAACGGCTACTCTGGTAGTCTACATAGAGGGTTAGGATGATAGTCGTGTATTCTAGTGTGGTCACATCTATACTAGTGCACTAAGCAAGAGTCCTGCCAGGTAAACTGAACATTTGTATTTTTCTTGCATCCAAAGCGATGTCCAGTGTTTGAACCTGCGGTGTCCTGATCAAATGCTCTCCCCCTGGGTTGACCGGGCAGGGTGGACGTACCTGCAGAGTGGGGGACGTAGAGGTAGTGTGAGGGCTGGCCCACCTCCCCGTCTCTGGCCCAGGAGGACGTGTCTCTGGGCTCAGCGGGCTGTCTGGGTGGGGGTCTGGGGCTGGTCAGCGGTGAGCCTCCAGCCTCCTGGCTCCACCTCGCCTCTCTCCTCTGTGAAACAGGGTTCAGAACGCAGGGTAGCCCGCCGTCAGGAAAGACAGCATGGAAAGAAGAAGGCGGCTCGGATGGAGGGAGAGTTAAATCAAATAAACACTCTTCCAACCAGCCAATTCCAGCCTTGCCCCCCCACAGCACTGAGGCTCCCGTGTGGAATTGCCTTGCAGCAATCTGATCCAAAGTCATTTCTAAACACAGCCTTCTCAATTCAAGGTCTAATACTCCCAGTTTGGTTTCAACCCTGACTTCACACTTTATTTTACAGTATTCTGAACTTTAGAACCAACTTCACCTTCAATAGTACTCCCATTTTATTTTCAATAAATGTTAGAGAGGGATGGTTTTGGCTTTTGGAATGAAACATATCCTATACATCATCAAAATTGATATTGCCATCTAGTTTAATTACAACTGACATTTCTTCTACTTAAGCATGCAGCACTTCATAATTTAATTTAATGGTCTGCTTTCGGGAACCATTAACAGGATTTACCCAAACGTCGAGACAAAATTAAACTGAAGGATAGATGGCTCCCGTGGTAAATTCTATCATAACACTGCCCTTTGGTACAAAAACAACATTTCCTATAAATCAATACATCTCGGTTTCATAATCTGATCCATAACATCCCTCCAGTCTTGCGGAACAGCAACTGAACATATTTATCACAAAACATAAATGGATTCGTCCTCCGAGTTACGACTTTCACCTTCACATATACTGAACTGCTAAAACTCAGTAATGAAAATTAAACACACACACACACACTCCTCAGAAGTTGGAGCCCAGTGCAGCCCAAGTTCCTTCATAGGATCGTTTCCCCTCAGTCTAATTTGGAGCGGATGTTTGCTGGTGCAAAGTCAGCTGTGTTCCTGGCAGAGGACACAGGCCGTCTCCAGCACGCGTGACTCACTGCTGGTGACTAACAACCACGCTGGGAAGCGTCGCTCTGAAGGAGCTCCTGACCGGCGACGCACACAATGCCCGGTCACCGTGGAAACCGTCGCTCCACCCCGTCCCCTTGACAGCTTGTGTTGTGGTCCGGTCACCATGGCTGCTCCACACACGAGGCCTGGCTCACACACCGACACACACACAGCTGAAGAGGCTGAACACCTGGCCCCCTCATGCAAACTCACCTCCTCACTATCCTCAGCCCGGCTTGACTCGACCTTGTCTTTCTTCGCCGACCCCTCCCCCTCCTCCTCCTCCCTCTGCCTCTTCCCCAGGAGGCTCTCCGGTGACCTCTGACCCTCGGGGATCCTGGGGCGGGCGTCCTGCGGGGCGGGCCCCCCGTACAGCATGACCACGGAGGGCTGGGAGAGGCTGGTCAGGTAGGCCAGGCGGTGGTGCGGGGGGAGGGAGGCGGCGGGGGGCGGCGGGCCGAAGGGGCCCTCCGTGTGGAGGGATACGGCTAGGGGGGCCAGGGGGGGGGAGTGGAGCTGCGGGCTGGGGGTCCTCAGTCCTGGGGTGGTCTGAGGGCTGAGAGAGAGGGGACAGAGAGACATCAGAGATCTTACTCTCTCTCGCAAGGGGAGGATGTTCACATCATATTCTATATACAGTGTATGTTCATCAAGACCAGACGTCTGTAGTAAAATATTCCCTCCCTGCAATTTGGAAGCGGCCTCCCTCCCTCTCTCAACTCCCCCTACCCTCTATCCCTCCTTCCACCCCCCCCCCCCCCCCCCTCTTCTCAAACCCCTCAGCACATTTGGCCTTCAGACTCCTGTGGCTTGGCCACCAGAGTGGCCCGCTACTGCAGACACTGCAGAACCCAGCCGTCTATAGTAGCAACACCATAAACCATCAGCCTTGGAAAATCCTCTCTTCAACTCACACAGAACGCCTCGCCTAAAGGCTGGCACCGGAGCCAACACACACAACTCTGAAGAGAAAATGTAAAGTTAGATGCTAAGAAATGAGCCTCTCTGGATTCAATGACTGGGGAAGTTGGTCAAGTGATTTTCAATTTGTGTGGGTTTCAGAGAGCCTCAGGGAGCCTATTAAAAGCCTTGTCTGGAGCCTGGGGGGCTGGACCTCTGGACGCATCACTTCCTGTTTCTAATGTTCTGCTGTGTTGACTCAAAGACAAGCATCATTAAAACTCTAGATCCTATAGAATATCAGGCTCATTTTATGGAACACATTAGCTATGGCTTCTAGTTTCTATATCCCAAGCTACAGTAAAGAACAGACTGCTGTGTTTCAACAATATGTGTGTAAACATCCCTGACTACCAATGTTGTACCCTCAAGTATGCTTGCAGTTCCTAGAAATGCATACGACTATCAGCATTTGTATCGCTTTATCAGTATTTTGTATGTATTTTTGATAACGCCGCCTCTGTAAAAGATCCATTTCCTCCCAGTCACCAACAATGTGCTCGACAAAGAATACTCCATTGTACTCTACTTCATTGTGTCCAGACGGGAGTTCTGACTGTCAGTGTGTGCATGGGGGCTCACTCACTCCGCGGCGTTTCCAAACTGCAGGCGGCACACAGCGCCGCTGCTCGCCGTCTTTCTGGAATAATCCACAGGCTGGGACGGGAGGCCTGGCAGGGTCAGAGGGTGAGGACAGATAGTCTGACACTGAACCGTACTGAGGCGGGAGTGAGGGGACTGCGTGTGCTCACCGGGGGCCTCCCTGCGCGGGCTGCTGGGGGCGGAGTTGACGCGGCGCCGGGCGGCCGAGGAGGCGGTGGAGGAGGCGTGGCGCGTCATCCCGGGCTGCCGGACGCCCTGCGGCGGCCGCGTGTCTGCGTGAGACGCCGGCAGAGTAACGCCCGCCGCGGCCTCAGAGTCACCTGGGAGGGGTCAGAGGTCAGAGCCGGTACACACGGGAGGGGGGAGGTGCTCATGCTCCGTTCTGCATACAGAGCTTAGTGGACCAACTCAATGGAGCCGATGCCTGCAGTGTACAGTGGGGATAGGTAGATACAGCTCAGTGGTTAGAGCATTTGACGGCACATCAAGAGGTCCCAACCCGGGGCCTCTTGGTCTGCAGTTCAAATGCTCTGACCACTGAGCTGTACCCATCCCTGCCATACACCCAGCTGACGGTGGTCTGGGCTCGGAGACGAGCGATCATCTCACCATCGCTGGTCTGGAAGTGGGTGGGTCCGATCCACCTGAAGGCCGGCTTCCTCCCTCTCTCCTCTCTCACGTGCACCTTCTTGATCAGGTCCAGGCTGGTCAGCACGTTGGCAATGTCATACAAGCGCCGCACCTTGGCTGAGGGCGGCACAGTTCGCCAGTCACACATCTTCAAGTCGCAAGGTTATTGTCATATGAATGTGAGTTATTGGCTATGAAACACTGGATTTTCTTGGGTTCCACCAACAGTGCAAACACAGTCTCTTACTCTTGTACTTGCTGTGGCTGGCTGTGTCCTGGCTCTCCTCGATCAGGATCTTGGCCGCCACGTCCAGGGTGACAGTCTGCGTGCTGGACACCAGGAAGAGCATGACGAACTTCTGACTCATGATGCGAAGGGATTTGTCCTTCCTCTTGCTGGCGGTAGCTACACACACACACACAACTCATATTACAATTCCATTTTAAGTCTTTTTAATCTCAGTCGTAGATATAACGTGCAACTGAAACTTTAGGCCGGCTATTTGGTTTCCGCCTTTTTCCATGTTTTTCAAGAGTAGGCTCAAGCCCCCAGTCCTTGTGTTCTGGGTTGTTTCAGGACATACAGGTGTGGTTGGTCAAACAGGCTCTCCTTCAGAGGCCAGATCACATCCTGATTGTGAAGCCTCTCCCAGAGTGAGGGTGCAGAGGGACGGTTAGCCCCAGCAGCTGGGAAACCACCCATTGTTCTGACAGGAACAGGCAGACCTAGCTAGCTCTTAGCTGGGGCTAACCCTGTAAGACCCTGTGTCACAGGGATGAGTAGAGCTCAGAGGTAGAGTATTAGACTGCAGATACAGGGTCGCAGATCCTTCAAATCCCCCTCGCCGTACAATGCTTTGGATGAAATGGTCTGCTAAATGAATACATGACTATTACAGCAACTATTAAAGGGGAAGAGTAGCTCTGGACTCAAGCTAACGACTGGCAAACTGCTACCTCAGGCCCAGCCACGGTCTATAAAGGCTTCGTAATGTAATCACCTCCCCAGAAGAGGCTCTTGGCTCTCTCTGGTGTGAGGCTGACCCATTCTCCCCTGACAGAAACAAAAACGATTGTCAATTACACTTAACCGCGCCGTTCATCGACGCGGGGCAAGGCGCAGGGGAGTCTAGTTTTAGCCGTCATCGTTTTAATTACTCCACGCAGCAAGGCCGGCAGGAGCTAATGGCCCAGACCATTAGAACCCAGTGTTCATTCAACAACTTGTAGTCCAGGAACGCTTTCCGTCAGCCTTTAAGCCCAAGTAAATGAGAGCATTCCTTGTAGTCATAGCGATGCCAGAAAATGGACCCCTCTCTCTCCTGGTCGTTTTTTCCATTACTGGGGTTATTTGCGCTGAGGTGTGGCTATCGACATTGGGCCCCTGGTCAACGTACAGATCAATAACAGGTTTCCTAACTTGGTGAAAGGGAGATGGGGGAGGGGGGGGTGCTTGGGGACTAATGTACATATTAACTAACTATCTGCAAACAAACACTGATGTTCAACTGTTAATAACTACACTGGAGCTAAGTGATGTATTAGCCCGGGAATACAGACACACACACGTCAACTAGAGTGAGATCAACATAAATCCCATCCCCAAAGACATCGAGGCGCGACGTACGCAGACATTCTCATCGACCAAACAAAGCCTCTTGCAGTCCCGTCACCTTCCCCCCCACTCCTCCTCCCCTCCCCCTCTCACCGTAGCCACAGTCGGCGTTGCCCCCGTCCTCGGGGGACAGTGTGGCGGCGCTGGTCTCCCTGCCCTCCCTGGGGTGCTCCATGTGGAGGTGGTATCTCTGCTTCCGGCCCAGCGCCTGCAGCTCGGCCAGGGTGGAGGCCAGGCGCTGGCGGCCGTTCCACACGTACCAGTTCTTGGCCATGCGGCCCACGATCAGCAGCGACTCCAACACGTTGACGATGTCGTAGATGCGCCGGCGCTCCACGCCTGTCGAAACAAGGGACAGGCCGGGGCGACACATGAGGTCACATTCACCTTCAGTTACTGCTGGCCCCTGGGGGGAATTCCAACCGGCAACCTCTTAATATACAGCCAACCGCTCTACTACTGAGCTACATCCATCCCCGGGGAATTTCTTTAGATCAAGAAAAGATAGCAGCCATAAGAAACCATCTCTACAAATTCAGATACCAATAAAACCTAACACAGCTCATTACCTATTATAGCACCTACACTAGGAGTTTGTCATTGATATTGTTGTTTCCCCCCCTGTGCAGTTCCTCCAGTTAAAGAAGTGACAGTGGGGAAAGTGAGAGTCACGGAGCCAGGAAAAGCTGCCCCTGCCCTCTTACCCAGGCTGGTGGCCACCTCGTCCAGGGAGATGTTGATTTCCTCGGATGACGCTGGGTAGTCGGGGTAGAGGGCCAGGAACTTCTGGCACAGCAGCCCCAGGCTCTTCTGCTTGCGGCTGGGCTTCCTCTCCCCGTCCTCCTCCACCTCGTCCTCCACCACCTCAAACTGAGCACACGGGGAGGAGCCCGGACAAGCGTGGTGAGACATCGACACACGACTACTGCACGAGAGAGGAATTCACAATGCTCTAACAGTGCATCTCATAGATTTGAGGGATTATTCGCTTTCAGAAGCAGGGGCACAAGTTTGTCTAACCCATAATATAGTATATGTCATATAACCATACATAATCCATCCATAACATATGGTATGCAAGGATAGATAACCATACATAACATCTGTTTTGTAGCTATATGACCAGCTATCTCCAAAACCATCCCAAGCTCTCCCTCAAGGGGTGAACTCTGTCAGTATTAGGGTCCAGTGATGAGTCTGTGGCTACCTGACATGGCTCCTCTGCATCCCCCTCCATCTCCTCCACCTGTGGCTCGGCCATCTTGTCCCTCTCATTCTCTATGGGCCTGAATAGCGTCTTCTTCATCTCCCGGTCCCGGATGTCCGGGCTAGCGGCGCTGATTAGCATCTTGAGGTTAGCCGTGGGTGTCCAGGGCTCCGGGGCGGGGTGGGCCCGGTCAGGGTGCTTTATGGGGGTGATGTGGACCAGGTCTGGGATAGGAGCCCTCCTGCCATAAAGCAACATGGCTGCCGCAGGCTCACTCTTCAGTGGAGTGCCTCGTCTCCTCTCCACACATATGTTCTCCTTAGAATAGATGGGAATCGTGCATTTCCAAATTATTTAGGGGTAAATGTGCATTGAGGTAGGACTTACAAACGTGGTATTAACTCTAGAAAGCATTAATTAACTTTGTAGACAGTTTTTACTTATTATCAGACTATGTCAGTGTATTCTGTTACAAATTTGTGTATATACAGTATATACAATGTATTTACCTTGTGCTCATGTTCACCTCCTGTTCCATCCAGGTCGACTTTGATATGCTTTGGACTTATGAGGTCTTTCAAACTTAGACATTCAACTTCCATCTGCAAAGAAAGTCACAGAAGCTATAACTATCGCATGAATACTGCACTCTCTATTATCCTACAAGCATGATATAATGTAATTACATTTTGTTGAATAGTTGGCCAGACCATTTACAAAGTCATAAGATCAGTCAGTGGACTGACGATTTTGGCGCAAATAACTTTTGCCCACCTAGCAAGTTGGTTAGCGTGCTAGCCACTTTACACACATACCAGCTAATCTGGCAATACTGTGTCTTTGTGATATTGCAAGTTGTCTACACTACTGAAAAAATGCTGTGATTAGCCACAAACCTAGAGGTATCTTTACTTGAAACATCTTAACTTGTCATATAGCTAGCGCTGTATGAGGATGCAATTTCTACCTATGTTCATTTCTGGTCAAATTCAGAGCCTTTGAAAACTGTATATGGCCAGCAGCAACTCAGTTTACCTGCTGTCTTGAAATAATTTGTTACTCAGTAATGGCTATTGCAGATCTACAGCTCAAAAACCTAAGAACATTTTAATATGTGACTACTCACCCTCACTGATATACAGTTCGATGTTAAAATACCCAAATGTATGTCCAACCTTAGAGCCTCTATTGTCGTTTCGTGCAGTTATTTCGTTAAATCAACATAGCTAGCCAACTAGCTAATTTCCCTCTCTAAATTAAGCGGGCAGTCCTCAAATATCCCTCTGTAACAGACACTCCAATCCTGCCGCTAGTGCTGGAATTGCATACTGATCAGGAACACAGGGACTGCATGCAAGATCACCCGCTAAAGCTTGTTTTCTGGCGCTCTCGGGGACCACACTGACTCCAGCCAATCAGCATCTACGCATTTTGCTGCGTTATTATTTCATCCAATGGTCACGGGGAAACAGACACGCCCACAGAGTCGTGTTGGCGGGGCTCTCGGCGCGGTCGGTCTCCTGCCTGCCTCTGTTTAAGAGCTTGGTAAAAGCTGTCAACTGTCCGGGAAATGTTAGAACGCCGTAATGAGCACCTTAGAAAGCCACCACATCAATGTCGCTAATCACACAGGCTTTGTTGGCGTTGTGAGCAGGAGTCAAGACCCTCTGTGGTTCTATCTAATTAGCTTGTGTGGCTCTAGTAACAGATGGAGCAAGAGGAGTGGCGCTTATACTACCTGATACACCCCGCGAAAACGGGAAATTCAAGTCAAATCCCGCCCTAGACTTTTACCCTGGTCTCAGAGTGCTGGCCCACACTGATACATAATAGTAGGCTACCGAATATCAATGCCGCCAAATATTGAACAGATTAATATGCAAACAGTTTCGATGATCAATAGTGTTGAAAATAACAGATGGCAAGGGCAACAGTGGCATTCCTTGTAGAAACCAATATACTGTATAATATTTTCAAATAGTGTTTAACAGGTTTCTCCAAATCAGTCCCAAAGTCAGTCAATTCCATTCCATTGACCTCTCATATCTGAACTGCTGTTCTCCATATTTGCCCCTCAGTTTTTTCCATTATAATCAGAAACAGATGAACACACAAGGAATTTGGTTCCAGTCATTGGTGTCTCAAGCAATACAGACAATAAACATATTAATGACAAACAATAGACAATATACACGCAATATACAGATTATGTAGAAGACATAGTATACATACTGTAAAGTGAACGTGTATGTTATAGTACAAATGTGTGTGTGTGTGTGTGTGACAGTTCATGGGCTGTGAGAAAAAGATTCCTTAACCACAATACTAAATGCATTGTGCAGCAGTAATGAGATGCGAACATCAGTTTGCATACTGATGAGGCTCTGATCCAATAGGGACGGCCTGACCAAACATCTCTGCGGTACCAGATACCCTCTCCATGTCATTATCAATTAGAGTCTACAATGGTGGAGACATTAATAATGTTGTCGTGGTATTGTTTCTGAGCACAGCACCAGAAGTTTGTTTGTGTAGTTTAGTCAGTAGTTTGTGTGTGAATATTTGTTCCCAACATCAAGACCACTTAGTGCAGGTGGGTGTTGTGTCCTGACGATAACTCAAACAAGAATAACATGGACGTAGTTAAACTGACAGCAGGCCACCAGTGTCCCCTTTTGTGACTTTCAGGTCACACTGTGTGGTTTTTTGGTTTCCTTAGCAACGCAGGCGGTGCAACCATCCATGAGGGCCTCAATGGAGGCCTATCTTTAACCTATGTCTAGCCTACTGTACTTCAGTTTTGAGACTGAGACAGATATGTGAGGCACTGTGTCGCATTCACATACTGCACACAAATGTTGGCTGATACGGCTTATCTCATGGACTTGATGTAGTAGGTCATATTTTTCTCATATAGCTCTTTGACTGTCATTCATAAATGTTTACATTCACTAGAGCAACTCAGAGAAGCATCCTGGCATGGGGAGGGAAGACAAATCAAATCCCATTAGAGCCATTCACGATAAACAATCTCGTATTGAACCCCTCTCTCCACATTAACTTAGTCAGCCAACTTCGCTAAAAGCCCAGTGGCCTTACTAGATCAGTCCTAATTGAAAGAGACAACATTTCTCAAGTCTCAGCATTAGCGAGATGGTAGAAGTAAGTTGAGTCACTGTACACTCTGTTTAGCTTTCTGATATGAATTCAAAGTAGGTCTGCTGAGAAATAATAACATAAAATCATTTCTAATCATCTTTATTTTTGGCTACACATTTTAAGAACCATAAATCACTGTAAGCTGGAAAAAAAGTGTAAATCCTTGTCTTGGAAACAAACACGATGATCTGTTTCTATGAGGCAGACCTTGGGTTTATCCAGTGGGAGTTAGCCAGCTAAGACTTTGCCTTGAGCATGGCCTCTGAATCACTCAGTCAGAGTGAACTGGCGGGCTGTCTATTGTCTCGAGAGTTGAGGGAGAGCCAGCTTAAACACACCCCAGCTTGACAGGACCTTGTTGTTCCCAGGGACAAGTTGAGACTTGCCCCTGTGGCCCTCTGCAGACACCACACAGGTTGACAGGGACTCAGCTGGGTGGTTTTGTTTGGGTCTAACCTGAACAGCGGATTGGTTTTTCACATTGTTCGCGGGTCAAGCCATAGGGTGGCAACAGGGTGTGGAGGCATGTAGAGACTAGGTTATGTAGGTTATAGGTCAATACAGTTATGTAGCAGTGAGGGGAAGATAACCCAAAACTGGCCAAGTGCAGAGTACCTCACAGACCCCATGGAGACCAAAAGATCAGCTCCTATCATCAGATGTGAGGCAGGTGTTGTCCTCAACAACGATTGACACAGCGTGTACAGTGTGTTGAATAGAGAGTAGTTGGGAGGTTACACTGCTGATTAGTGAGTGTGCATCTTATGGACTCATGGGACAAACAGGAAAGGACCTGTTTTTCTCACAGCTGAATCTGGGAATCAACCTGGATGAGCTATCCAGATCCCGAGTGTTCACGAGTAATGTCAATTTGTTCAATTTCCCACCTAACAGGAATAACCATCTGTGAACAAAATCTTTAATAGAAACCGGTGTATGTAGACATCCTCCTTGGCAGCTCTGTCGGTGTTGTTTGGACACTAAAGGCAACCCTCAGGTGTAGATGTGGCCAGTCTCTAGACAGACAGATGGTGCGCAGACTGCAGTCACAGAGTAAAGGAGGGAGGGGAGAGCCGGGTAGAAGAGGGGGGAGTCTTTAATCACAGGCCCTGACGCTGGGATCATTTCCCAGTTGATATTAGCATGCTTACATAACACACCTGGCTCCCTCATCCCCCATGCGTCATATCAGAGCTTGCTGCTAACAGGCTCCCACCACAAATAATCCCAATGATTTAATCATTGAAGAGAGAGGGAAGATGCAAGCTATATTTCACAGTGCTTGCCATTCAGAGATAAGGGAGGTGTTCTTTGTTTGAAGGCAGCTGTTTTGGGACATGGAGTCGTCAGGTGCAGGAGTGTCCGTGGGGCGTTTATGATGCCTTTGATCAGTGTTTCAGACGACGTATTCCCAGTGCCCGGCTCCTCCATTGATAAACGGCACGCTTAATTGTTTGACTCCCTGCCCTTCTCTCTGTCTCTTCCTCTCACCACCTATCTCTCTCTCTCACTCACTCACCCTCACTCTCTCTAGGGCTCTTTGACCAGAGGAAAGATCAATAACTCCTAGGGATTTTGATGGTGTTTTGATATCCCCTCATCTAGATTACATCACCAGGAACATCTATCTCTTCCATACCTCTCTCTTTCTATAGCTCAGTCTCACTTTCTCTCTCTCTCTTACGCTCTTGCTAGCTCTCTCTCTTTCTTTCTCGCTCTACCCCTCCTTCTGTTTCTTTCAAAACAAACAGCCAATAAATTATGGATATGTAATGGGCAGCTCTATCTAATTTGGCTCAGGGCTTTAAAAGATAGAAAAAGTGAGTGTCTGGTTCTAGCAGTACACCCCCCCCCCCCCCCCAATTGCATTTATGATAAAATAGTATTGATCGGGACCTTGCAGCATGGACTTCCTCTACCGGCTAATTTGATGAAATCTCCCAAATGAGTTCAATCCACCAGCCTTCACCCTTGGAATAGGCCATCAACATCTTTGTGAATGGGAGTGTTCAGTCTGAACAAACATTGACTTATGTTTGGTCCTTAATGGGGAGAGGGCTATTTGCAGATATGGAGCCCATGGGGTCATGCAGTTATTCTATGATGTAAATACCCTGGTTTGTGTGATGAAGGGAGTACAGTCTGGGGTAGAGAATGAGGTCGTTCTCCTGAAGGTGGAGCGTCTCGTCCAGCAGAGTGGCAAAGCTGAGCGCACGCTGCTCTGTCTCATATCCTCACATCCAAATAACTTGCTTCTATTTCTCGCTAACGGAGCATTCTTTCATTGGGTTTCATGGAGAAAATAGAAGAGGAATAGAAAGGAAAAGTGTCGAGAAAGTGGAAAGTGCACAGGAAGGCAAGAACAAAAGGAACGTTTATGAGTTGACAGAGAAAAGGAAGATGTCTTCCATGATGACTATGTTTCAGGACTGCCATTCAGCATTGTAGTTGGAACCTCGATGAAACAGGCTGTGTTTTTAGTGGCTGAGCCTAAATAATTTCATCTCTTTCACAGCCAATATGAACAGTCATTACCAACACAACACTGACTTGGCTGTGACCACAAGCAGTGGCCATTTCAGATAATGCCCTGGCAGCTTCTCGGATGACACAATGTTGGTCATTTTGTGTGTTTACTATAATGTGTCCTGTTTTCCTGTCAACACAGTCTTCTCTTTAAGTAGGTTGTTGTTTTCACTAATGCATTATGTTTACACAGGTATACCAAGGATTGGATGCATTTTGTGGTTTTGTCAAGTGCATGCTGAATCAAAAACAAGAAGGAAACATCGCGTTCAATTTGCTACTGGGTCCATGTAGTGCCTTTGTTGTTTAAGGTATGTGATGTATTAGTGTTACAGTAATGGCCGTCTGAAGTTGAACTGCTTGCCTCTGAGCTGAAGCTGCACGGAATGTTTTTCCGGTAAAAATGGTTCTTAAGACCAGGCCTCCATTTCACGACTGATTTACCCACCGCCAGAGTTTCTGTACTGAATTTCAAACACCTAGAGCCCCCACTGCATCTGTTGTTACCTCAACAGATGCAGCTGGGCTTATATGTCCTCATGCTCTCCCCCCCCCTCCCCTCTCTGTCTTTCTCTCCCTGTCACTCATTCTCTCTCTTTCTCTCTGTCTCTTCCTGTCTCTCTTTCTGTCTCGCTCTTGGCATGGCTGCTTGTCTCCATCTGTCGCTCTCACTCTGTCTCTATTTCTTTTTCTGTGCCTGCCTCTCTCATATATGGCCGTCGTTCTGAATCCCTGTCTCTCTCTGTCTTTCTCTCTCTCTCTCTGTCTTTCTCCTTGCCGGTCTCACTGTCTCATGCGCATCTCTCTCTCCCCCCCCCCCCCCCCTCTCTCTCTCTCTCTCTCTGAGGAGTCTGCTGGGAGGGTCTGTGTTTGAGAGATGTGTTTGTTACAGATGATGCAGCATCAGACAAGTACTCAAACTCACATGACAAGTATGCAGGCAAAACTCACGATCCTTCACCCATGGCAAATGACCATAGCTCTACCTCACATCATCCAATAGATGTGTGTTTGTGTGTGTGTGTTTGCATGCAAATGAGTGTCCTGCTGTTCAGTCACAGGTCTGTATGATGAGAAGGTTAATTAAAAAACTGTGACCTCACTTTTGATGTGTTGAATTGGAAATCGGTTGTGTCAGATGAATGACTCAGACCCACCAAGTTAACAGCTGGAGTGGTAGATGTTTCCATCTCCTGTTTCATGCTGAGGGTGTGTGCATGTGCAGGCTGGCATGTGTGTATTTGTAGGTAGTGTGTGTTGTGCATGTGTGTGTGTGTCTGTGTGTGCGTTTGTGTGTGTGTTTGTGTGTGTGTGTGTGTGTGTGTATATAAATTTGTTTGCAGTCTAGGTTCAAAATAAACTTGTTTCGAGACATGGGGAATTGGGGTCTTGAATGCAAACAGAAAAAAGTAGAAAGAAAATTAAATGAAGCACATAGAGTTTCACTGGCAGCCTTTTGGTTTTACTCAAACACTATTAATCACAAATCATAAATGTACTGTTGAGATTTAACTTCCTGGATCACATCAAGGAGGTTGTGTTTAAACCTGGTGTGTTGCTACACCTGTCCACCATCTTTGTACTAAGATAATTCTCTAAAAACATAATATTCTGTCATGAAACTCTGTCTCCATACAGAGACAGCATGAGCCATACAATCATGTATCATCTTCAACAGCATAACATCTACAACACGGTTTTCAGAATGATGCTTGGTACGGGGGGGGTGTGAAAGGTGGATGACATGACAGCGCTGCAGTTAAACGTGTTGTCTATGTTGACCACTAGGTGGCTCTCTCTTCCTCCGTCTGCATGAACACCATGCGCATGAAACTGAGGGCATGGCTTGTGGCGCAGTGCTTCGTGGTCAGGGTGGTGGTGACATGAGAGGGAAGACGTGACTCCTAAGATCTGAGTCTGAGCGCTGGACACCCCACACTGGGAAAGAAGTGTGACATTCCCTTTTGGAATCGATGATGTCGGAGGAGTTGATCTTGCCATGTTGATCTTGGTCGATGCACATTTACATGTTGAAAAGCCCTCGGGTGGTGTGCTAGATATCTATCCTTAAAGTTGGTCAGTGTTTTGCACAGAGAACATGACCTAATCATCTCCAGCCCTCTCCAATTATTTCCCTCCCCAAAATTCGCTCTCTTTTTTGGGGGAAACACAGCAGTCCGATACCGCCCTGGGAAATATTTTAAAGGTCGTCAACTAAACCCCCACAGATAAACTTTCCCTGTGTCTTTTTTTAGACTTTTCCAGCAGAGCAGAGACAATGCCAACGCTGCATGTCGGGCTGCTGTCTCATCAGCTCTCCTCCATGGATGCTGGTACTACCAGACTTCCCTTCCCCAAACATGAGTCAGCTCTATCCTCCATGACGGGTAGACCCCCCCCCCCCCCTTCCCAAACATGAGTCAGCTCTATCCTCCATCACCATCCTCCATCACCATTAGTGGCACAGTGCAAACTTGACAGCCTGTGTAGGAAATAACGACAAACACAGCTCGTGAAGAGCTTGGCGGTGAGCATAGCTCGGGTCTCTCTCTCTCTGTTCTCCTGTCGCAGCTGGAATCCTAAGGTGAGAGAGATGAGGGTTGCGAGGGAAGATGTGAGGTGAAGGTGTTGCGAGGGGAAGTGAAGCCCTTCCTGGCTGTGCTGATCTGGAGCTGAGGGAAGATGAGAGGGAAATGGAAACAGCAGCACTTTGAATCCCAAAGAGAGGGGAAATAGATGGGAAGATTGGAAGGGTTTGGCTTGCAATGAAATCCAAGAGCGATAAACTACGATCAGAGTAGAGAGACCTTAAACTAAAGGAACTAGTGGTGTATCTATCTTTCTCCTAGATTTATCGTTCTCTCTCTTTCTCTCTACGTCTCTCCCACACAAAACACACACCTCTTAGACTATCACTGCACGCAAAGAGCTAAGATGACGTCCGCCACAACTTGTTAACCTCCTCTCGTTGCATTCCCACACGGCCTCCTTGAGGGAAGGAGAAACAGGCCCGGCAAGAGCAACCCGAAACCTCCCTAACACCCTCCTCTCATTTACATGGCAACAGTGCATTCAGATCCCCAATCTCTGGGTACTCTGCATTCTGTACCTGCAGCTGGACAGGCATGACACTGTCTGCAACACTGTGATTAATCTACAGCGAGGGGAGGGCAGATAAAGAGAGAGAGGATAGAGAGCAAGGGGAATAGAGACCATTAAAAGATAATGCTGAGAGGAGAGGAGGGCTGGGTGCTGTGATTAGGAGCTATCACAAAGATTAGTCCTCCTTACTCCCCAACCGGTTGAACACAATAGTAACCTCACTGACTCACGCTGGGAGAAGAGAACACATTGATACTCTGCTCAGGTCTGGGCTCGTCAAATTTCCAACTTTGTGCAACCTCGTTTTTTTGGCGCAAAGAAAACTCACACTTATAATGACTTTCTATTTGCACTATTTGTATGCTTTTTTTTATGAAAGTGTCTGCTAAATTATTCAAATGAAAATTATTTGATGAATTGATCTCATAAGATCCACAGTCATAGTCATTACCTTAATCTTGTCCCCTGTAAATAGCCTATGCAAAGTATGATAAATAGTAAGCTGTAGGCTAGTGTACTAGCATGTTATTCTTATGGGCCCTATGATGGACATACTGTAACCTCCCCTGATAGCCATGGACAGAAAAAAAAAGACCAAGGTCACCAGCTATTCTGAGCCAGCCAGGCCCCAGAGGGGGCCACTCTCCTGGGGCAGGGGAGATGGGCGGAGAGCCCACCACCTGGAGGTTGTTCCACAGCATCGACCCAAGCGTCTTGGTTAGGTCAAGCAGAAGCTGAGCTGTGGGTCTCTCTGTGATATCAGTTCAGCCTCCACCCATAGTCTCTCCCTTGGGTGGTCTCTTCTAACGCACACATCTACCTCATTCTATGCACACACACAGTTCACAGTTTGAGTCTCTTCATATCAGCGCAAGGCAATTTAGCCCAGAAGATATATGAGAAGCAGGTGATTCACATTGTGTCTGTTGAACCTCCTGACTAATGTACAGTGCTATAAAAGGGTCTGCAATGAATTTGTTATTAAGGCCCAATGACTAATGGACGCTTGTGCCCTAGTTGTTCTCACAGCACAAACTGTTAATATGGCGAGCTGTGTGTGTGTTCGTATACATGTATGTGAGTAAGTGTGTGTGTGTGTGTGTGGGAAGGTCTGGTAGACTGATGTCTTCTTGATGCCCCAGCGTTAGGCTGCCAAACGAGGGGGCGGTGGACTGCTGCATGCTGTCTCTCCAGCGAGCAAGGCCCACACACAGTATTAAATAGCAATACAACCGACTAGGTGCCACCCCCCTCTCTCGCACACACACACATACACACACAGACGTCTACACACTGAAACTTGCTCACACGCACACAAAGTTTCATGTTACAAGGCGGATGTGATATAATACTGAATTATGATGACATTTAAATGTCAGAAGGAATCGACTTTCTTCCACTGAAGAGAAGCCAGAGAGAAGTGGCAGGACCTGTGACTCAGGAAGCAGATTCACACTGATGCCCAAAGTCATTGTAACACAACGCAAAGTCTACAAAATACTTTTTAATATGTAGATTTGGATGCTTTACTAATTTGGACCAAAAAAACTGGAAGCTACTCTTTAATGGAACCTTGTTGGATTTACGAACCATGAAGTTATCGTGATTAAATAATTTACATTTAGACAGTACAGAAGAGGACCAAGTTGAAAGTTCACAAGATTTCAGTTTCAAGGAACAATTTGTGTTCACTAGCTACATCGCTTCAGCTATCAGACACGGTGAACAAAAAGAATACCGTAGAGCAACAATGACTCAATCTCAATGACTTAACTGCAGTGCAATGTAAAGAGCCATCTTGAATGCTTTGCCAGGTTAGAGTTCTGTTGAGGTAGATATCAATGGGAGTCACCTGGTTGACTATAGTATGATGATGTACGATAACCCACGCTCCAAGAACGAGATACTCTGGACCTGAGGGGCCATAACCGCTCTGCTGACGTATCTGTCTTGGTGTTGTTTATGAACCTTGAGCAATGTGAAACAGACTCTTCACAATGAAACCATGTATTTTTTTGTGAAAATTCTAATTTATGTCATGCATGTTGAAGTGATTGATTTTCAAATACTAAGTCCAGATGACATGAAGCCACATATGAGATTATCAAAGCATTGCTAGATGACATCAGGCTAAGATATAGAAACATTATTCAACATACAGCATTACAGTATTTTTCTGTGTTGAATATGAAAGGCGTACATGGATGATCTATCTCTCATCCTCATCACCTCCTCCTTCGCCCAGAAGAGCCTTTTCAAAAAGGAAGGAGAGCTTCGAATATTTAAGAGAACTCAGGAGTGGGAAATTGGACCCACGATTCCAGTGCAGATACGGAAAGTGGTAGTGATTACCTCAGAACCTGCTAGCGGCCCAGAACCGGTGAGGAAGGTGGACAGTCTGCTGGAGAAACCAACGGGAGATATTGAGTTGAACTAAATCGATGCGCTACCGCCGAGGAGATCCGACAGAGTGTCTGGAGCCCCAGAAGGAGGATCATTAGTACACCAGAAGACCGATGAATGATCTCAGGCGAGTCAGGAAGTAAAGGGACGTGGGGGAGGTGCCACAGGTGACCATGTCTGGACGGGCTGTCTCAGTCTTCGGCACTAGGGTGGCATCGTGGGCACCTACAGTGCAGACCATGGGTGCTCTTGCAGACAGGGTGCTTTCAGTTCTGAGAAAAAGCTTATTCTGAGTCAAATAAAGTTTTGTGTTATTGGCTTCTACTGCTATAGCAAGAGAGAACGACGAAGTTAACAATAACATGTATCAACTGGCTGACACAAGTTGATAGTCCCTCAGGTTGTTGTGAAAATAAAATAAAAGCTTGAACTGGGCTGTGGAATAAGGTTTCGATCTGACAGGAAACCCAATCCAATTTCGGGTTGTTTATCTGCCCTTCATTAAAAGGGGTTGTGTTGCAGTGTATGAATGTGACCTTCAGTGTGGGTTGTTCAGCTGCCATGTGGTGTAACTGTCCCTTTAATGATGCAGAAGCTGTGAATGGCTCACAGCTGGAGTACCAAACTAATGTGCCATACTCCAATCCACGTCTCACCAGAGCATAGCTCGGCGTGCAAGCTCTCATTTCTATATCCATCCTAGGGAACCCTCTTGAGGAGATTTAAGCAGGATTAAAGCAGATGCTTTAACTTAAGTGTGCTCAGAACACACACAGATTTTTCCAGTTTTTAGTATTTAGTCTCTATTCAGATGTGTCCACTCAAATGACAAAGACAATACAAATCAACATCACAACTGTTCAGATATAGTTAAAGGTGTTTTCTAGTGTGTAACTCAAATCCAGAAATGCTTATACGTCCCCTTACACCAGTTCAACAGTACTAGAAATTTATAATTTAGGCTCCACTTATTCCTCATGTGGTCTCTTCAACTTCCACTGACAAGTGGAACTCTACATACAGTGCAACTGGAGGTCTAGCCCAATCCCAGAATGCATCGGGACAGACGAACAGCAGGCTGACTGCATTACCTTGAGTGAATGTCACAGAGGAGCAAGGATGCTGGAGACCAGACATAATGAGCTTGACAATTAGTGCCTCGAGGGTGTAATTGGAGTCAATGGGCTGATTGGTAATGCAGACATATTGAAAAGTGATCTGAATCCCCCCCCCCTCTTGTCTGATAGAGTTTCAGTTATAATGTTGAATGAACAGAGCGTGGTCAACCATAGCAGAGGAAGGCATGATAACCTTGGGGAATGACTCCTGGAAAGGAGATAGTGGAGTGAAAAAGAAAATGTAGGGGACTCACACTGCATTAGAACAGGGGTAGGCTGCTCTCTTCCCACTGAGATAGAATACTGTACTGAAGGTTCTCACTCCAAGCCTTTTTTAAACACAGTCGATTCAAATAATTAGCTGGTACATTGAATCTGGTTAGTTACAACTTGGGTTAAAGTGAAAACCTACAGGTAGGCTCTCCTGCAACAGGGTTGGAAAATAGTGCCATAGAGACAGTTGCTGACTGGAAGACTATCAACAATGATCAATACTTGCAGCTGGGATGGCAGCGTATTGATAAAATGTAAAAACCGTTGACACCATGCTTGTATTCCTGGCTGGCTAAGTCAAACTCATAGTTTCCTTTGAGTAAAAGTTCCTGTTTCCATTTAATTTCCTATGAGCGAAAAGTCAAATTTGAATGGAAAGCAATATAGGAATATGAATAACTTAGCAAAATCCATCCATTGGCTGATTAAAAAACACAGCCCTTAATGATTGGATGCCACAGTAGTCATCTGGTAGAGATGACAGGGACAGTTGCCAGGCATCAATCGTGTTCCAATGCATTGAAACAACACATGCCCTAGATGGGAACATAGTAATTACTGCAGCAGAATGTGCACACCTATTATCACCCCTGAATTAGCCCCATCATTGATGTTTGAGGAGGCAAAAAATAATTAGCAGCTTTTCTTTTTTTTTGCTAGCTCGTCTCTGTAAACTGCCATGGCGATAGCACAAAGGCACCGGCGTAAGGGAGTGTGTGTTTGCACTGATCAATTCTAATTAAGGGCTGAATGATGGAGTATACATAAAACATAATTGTGTTTTATCATGTGTGATCTCGGTGTGGAGTGGGAGGGATGCTGTGGCACAGAGGTGCCATGCTGTAATGCCCAGACCAGTATCACGGATCAGGGCAACCAGCTAAATATTGTGTTTACATTGCTATATCAATTGTTTTTTTAGGATTCCTCCGCCATTGCTGCTTGCAGCTATATTTGTACATCTTGTAAGTAAGTCCACATTGTCTGCGCTGCTGGAGAAGCCTGGAAATCCAACATGTTATTGACAATATCAATGCACATATTGAACAAACTACATTAGTGCTGTCTATATGAGTGTAGAATGGGAGAACGAGAAATAGAGAAAAAACATCCATGCTTACAGTAAGGAACATGGGGGGATGGATAGTGTGTTGGATGGTCTTCACCTAAGTCAAGTCTCTCAGACCTCTTTGTAAACCAAACAAACTCTCATATCTGTCAGGTTTGTTTCCATGGATACTTAGCAACACACAAACATGAATATTTAATTATATAGTTCTTTAAAGGATATTGAAAATCACGACCTAGAGAAACGTAGAGGAACTGAAAAGACAAATGTGTCAGTTCTCACTTAGTAGCCTACACAAGAGCTTGATTAAATCCCATGAAGACAATTCAATTAAACTTATTAACAAATGCATTATTTCTGACATTGTGTGGTGTTCCACACAACTCGCCTTATGCAAAATAATAGCCTAAATTCGGTCGACACTAGCCTACCAAAACGTTGTCTTTAAATTGTTTAAGCGACCAACACATTTAAATAAGCAAATAGGCCTACGCATTTTTTTTTTCGCAAGCTGAGCAATAGGCTATTTTACTTTAGGCTCTTCATTGGATTCATCTCTAGTACGTCTGTCGGTTTTACGTCCAAGCCAAATGATTTCGTGGAATGCTACAGCGCCACCCTGTGTCCGGTTTGACAGCTGCAAGTTACAACAATTCACTTTGCGCTCTGACTCTCGGGCTTGGTTGGCACTGTGAGATGCGAGGTTCTAAACCAGCTTGTGAGGAGCGCTTAACCTTTTAGGAACCAGGATTGACAACCCACCATCATCCCGTTATCTAGGAGCTTCTATCCGCCTGGAAAAACTCCCGTCTTGCGATTCACCAGGTCTATTCACAAACCGTTTTTATTTATTATAGGGTGTAGAAGAGACTCTCCACCTTCCTACCAGAGCTGATAGCAGGTAAGATATTTTATCTATTCCCAGTTACCTACACTAAGGCGTTGTTGGTGATTTTCTTTCGGAAAAGCAGAGTGGAAACGTACACGGGGGTTGCCAACTGCACCTGCACAAATCACAGCCTGCAGCAAGTGTCGCGGTTGGTGAGCACATGCATTCTTTCTAATCCAATTGTGCAGAAGAGTGATAAAAAAAAATCATATACAAGTCGTATCGTTTGGCGTTTATCTACGACATCCCACGTTGTTTTAAACTGGGCTGGTTTCGTTTTGTTTGCCCAAACAAATATTGTGTCGTCTTTTCCAGTGTGAGCATCAGTGTATCTTTCGTTAATCATGTCCGAGCAGGTGAGGAAGAAAATGTATGCTTTATGCGTCAACTTAAAGACAAAAAACTACTGGAGAAGTACAATAAGGTTAATTTCATTTCAAATGATTGCAGAGCAACACTATAGTTTTGTCCGTTCATCTACGAACAACCAAGCAATCCTTGTGTATGGATTCATGGAACACGTCTGATAGGCTAGTGGAATTGGACCTCGCACCTGGAGATAAATGCATCGCACTTGAGTGACGTTGGTGTTAGTTGGAGTCTTGCACGTTATCGCAACGGTTCGGACGTATTAAATAATGCATGATCACCGGTGTTTGCATTGATTTTCTCTCCGCCGGGGGCGAGCCCATACGCTGTCACATAGGCTCAATTTGGAATAGATAACATCCGCCCAAATGCAAATTTCCCGAATTACACACTCCGATCCTAATTTCCTATGCACAGTTCTTAAGCCCTCATGATTTCACGGGCTTTAAGAAAATGCGTTTTTTATGATCTTATTTGTTCGAGCTGAAGCTAACATTAGTCCCCAGAATATAGAGGAATAGGCCTACTTAATTATCTAATTCAATTACACGCATAAACAAAAGGCAGATTTAGGAATTATGGTCATGTTAGTGTAACAAGTGATGTTTTCGCCTCGTGCGTGTTCACTCTCTCCCTCGGGACCCGCTCATCACAGTCTTAACCCCTTACACACCTCTTCACTACCAAAATGGCTAATATTGGTTTCCCGTGCAACGAGATACTTTTATTTTATTTTTATTTTTACAGTCAACAAGATAGTTGTGTGTCATTCAAGGTAAGGTAAAAACGAAGGAGTCTTCTGTAGGAGGAGAAGGGAAAAAGAATGAGATTTCATGGCACTGTCGGTGTTTTGCAGGGGAGGAGCTGCTGATTGTGGTTGGCAGAGTGGACTAATCAGCCTGGAGGACCACTGAACCCTGAAGGGCTCAACCCTCATTTCATCCAGCCCTGGCTGTTTGACTGACCGCTGTCCTAACATTTGACCCTGCTCGTCAGATTGTCCTACCAGGGGTTACTGCTTGTGCACACAGCAAGGTTAGGGTTAGCCCCATAGCCTAGTGCTTGGAAAATCTGATAAGGGAGGACGAATCGACAGAAGACCGGAACACCATTCATCTCTCTCTCTTCCTGTCTTCATCTGTCTCCTTATTTCTCTCTCTTTGTCTCTCTGCCTTTCTCTTTCCTTTTGTCTCTTTCTTTCTTTCTTTCTTTCTTTCTTTATTCTCTCTCTCTCTCTCTCTCTCTCTCTCTCTCTCTCTCTCTCTCTCTCTCTCTCTCTCTCTCTCTCTCTCTCTCTCTCTCTCTCTCTCTCTCTCTCTCTCTCTCTCTCTCTCTGACTCTCTCTCTCTCTTCCCCCTGTGTCTTCTCTTTCTCTCTAAAGCAGGAGTTTCTTCTCTGTGCTCGGTCCTTGTGTGCTATGACGTTGTGTCATGAGGCCGTGTTTCCGTGAGAAGCACCATGATGATGCATCATCAGACGTGTCACGTCCAGTCACATTGGTCCCCACACAGACTGGGTTTACCACGTTGACAGGAAGAGAGGAGCACTCACTCTTTTCAACATCAATTAGCTCTATTGTCATTTAGGGGGGGGGGGGGGGGAAATGCTTTGATTAATTGCTCCTCTTTGAGTGTCACCTGGAAGGAATCCATCCTCGGTTCCAGTGCATTAGCCCCGTCCAGCTCCGGGATTGTTTCCTTCCGGGGTCTACAGAGACCGGTAACTGTAGGATTGTGCTCGTCTCCTTCATTATACTGACGACATATACACCACTGAGAGGAAGAGGAGTAAAGAGAATGAAAGTGTCTGAAAAGAAAGAGAGTGAGAAAGAGAAAGGGAGAGACAAACGGAGAGACAAGCAGCAAGACAGAGACTGAGTGAGAAAGAGAGAAAGAGAGAGCGGTAAGAGAGCGATAGAGGGAGAGAAGCAGAGGGAGAGGGAGCGTGTAAGAGAGTGATAGAGGGAGAGAAGCAGAGAGAGAGGGAGCGTGTAAGAGAGCGATAGAGGGAGAGAAGCAGAGAGAGAGAGAGAGAGTGCTCGGAACAGAGAATGAGAGGTGAGAGACGGTAAGCGGGCGAACGAGGGGTGGGAGCAGATTTGTCACCAGCGAGCGAGGAAGCTAGGGAGCGCCCTGACACTGAAGGCTTGAAGCTATACCCTCAGATGCTGGTGAAATACGTTGTCATGATAGATACTGTCTCACAGTTGTCTGTGACTGTGGCCAACAACAGATTGGGCAGAGAAGAGAGAAAACCATGATTCGGCTCAGTGGTAGAGGAATTGACTAAAAGGTCTCAGGTTCGAATCTCCCCTGTATGTTGCTTTGGATAAAAGCGTCCGCTAAATGACCACACATGAACACACTGTCGAACCCCCATGTGTGTGTCATCCTGATGAATGCAACAGCATCCTTGCTTTGGTGACATACTGTCGGTAGGGATGGGACAATTGGTATAAAGGACTAATTACTGAACAGTGAAGCAGGAACAGGAGCTTGTTTGTCACAGTCTGCAGCCCGTTAGTGTCTCCACCCGCCTCAGTCATGTGTCTCGTTGATGTGTGAGTTATAGTCCTGTTTTCTCTCCCCTGGCCCCCTATCCACAGAGGAAGCCAGGGCGTGTTTTTCCACTCATTTACATAAAAGTGCGTTTATAGAGAACTGCTGGCTGACGGAATGCGAGCTACCTTGGCCCGGATGCCACCGACCACTGACGGCTTCCGAGGAATAGATCGGTGAGAAGATGAATAATGGCCCAAGGTACCAAATGGGCTTTTTGAACAAGGTGTAAAGACCTGACTGGCACTAATGTAATAATACGGAACGCCGGGCTCACGCGCGACTCCCGTAAATCGCGATGCCGAATGACGGGGCAATCTGCATATTTATGGCGTTGGGAGGAGAGCGTCAGGATGGAGGGAGGAGAGGGAAGGGAGAGGGTGTGGAGAGGTTTAAATCTTAGCTGCTGTTTGTACTTATTTACTCCAGGGCAGGTTGAAAATGAGTGGACTGGTGATCAACAAAAAGAAAAGCAAGCTAGGACACAATCTGCCTTTATCATCTCGTTTCTGCTATGGGGGGAGTCTGAGGGCCAGAGTTCTTGGATAATAAATGCCAGTGGTGCTGAATGAACTTGTGTCTACAAACGAGTGCTGAAGCAGGAACAATATGTCGAAGGACTCATGGAGTAGCCAGCTGCGTGCTGTGTAGAATGTTCCCCACAAATGAAAAGGATGATCTTCAGTAGGGGGTGGGGGAGCGTAACAATGCTGGTGGGAGGGGCCTCAAGGAATCCCTCTCACATTGTAGAATCTCCCCATGCCCACACCTCATCCTTTCTTTTATGAGAGTTTACAGCGAGTTAAACCCTGTGCAAAAACACACGCACACACACACATACACACAAGCCTACAAGGAATTCTGGGGTAAGAAATATATATTTTTAACCAGCACATGCCACCCCAGTGTCTGTAAAGCCCATATTAGCACCAGAACCCTCCACCCCCTCACCCCACTATCAGACACCCCCTCAATGTTTGATCCAATTCTCTTCACTTATCCTCCAGGAGCGTTCACAATCTCATTTCAATTAGAGCCAAATCTTCATTTAGATCTTAAACTCGGGGTCGGTGGTGTCAAACAGGCTTGTGAATCCATTTCATTAACCAAGTGGCCTTTTCTTGCTACTTCTCGTCAGTGTTGAGACCTTACACAACCATAATATACTCCCTTTCAGACTAGTGTGTGTGTGTGTGTTTTGTCTGAAGCAGAACATGGCAAGCCATTAGAAATTGAATTAAGTCCTCCTTTTGCTTTGCTCAAGTAGTTTTGAGAACTCCAGTTGATTGTGGTCAGTTGTGCTTGTTGAAGTTGTATTGTGTGTGTACGAGTGTTTCTTTTGTGTGTGTGTCTTTAGGGAATTGGCCATGGGTCTGGCCAGGGAATGTTGCTGACACAAAGAGAAAACAACCACTTTTCTTCTCTTACAACAATCAGCATAGGATCAGTGAGTTCATCACGGAGTGGAGATGGAGGAGTGGGAGGAGCAGCGAGGAGGAGGAGGAGGAGGAGGAGGAGGGCGGAGGAGGGAGGAGGAGAGAGGAGGGAGGAGGAGGGAGCAGGATGAGGAGGGAGGAGGATGAGGAGGGAGGAGGATGAGGAGGGGAGAGGAGGGAGGAGGAGGAGGAGAGAGGAGGAGAGAGGAGGGAGGAGGAGGAGGGAGGATGGACTAGCTAGGTTGCAGGGTTGCCTTCCCTCAGGTATGCGATCATGTTTCCCATCTACTTCTAGCATTTCAAAGCATTTTCCAGCAGTGTTACCTGTGCCATGTTGAGAAAGATTTTTTTTACTCCGGCTAATCTATGGTTTGTGTATATTGAGTTGCAGGCGTGATCCACTCAATGGATTATCATTGATCTGCTTTTCCTATATACGCCTATATCTAGGCGTATGGAGTTTTGTACTTTATGTAACATGGACATGAGTACATTGTCCGAAATACCATATTTTCAAATAATAGCATTATAGGGGTAATTCTAAAAAAGGCAAACACAACCTAGAGTGAAATGTAGACTGTCACCCAAGGGAAACAGAGTTATGGGAAATAGCCCTATTTTTAGTGAGGCTACCTCTGAAAGTAGTTATATGGTACAACAGTACCCTGGCTGTTGTCTTCAATAACACTTAAAGCTTGATATAGATCTTTATAGGGTACAGGGTACCTTTCGAAGGTCAGACTACATTCAACAGGGGCAGCAAACTAGGATTTCATCAACGCCTTCATATTTTTTTTTTCAGATATCCATTAGCTCTGTGAAAGTCTTATGTTACATTTGCATGTTTTCTTTAGGTGACGTATGTCATGAATAACTACCCCCCCCCCCCCCCCCCCCCACACACACACACACCGTGCCTCTTTCCTATCCCCTATCCTGATGAAATGGCATTTTTTTCTCCCAACACGGGTCTAATCAGGATACGCTCAGAGTGCAATTAGCCTGCCTTTGCATTAGGGCTGGAACTGACAACCATGCGCCCAGTCACTCTGAAGACAGCAGACTGTGTGTTTACGGATGGGGAGCTGAGACTCATTATATCTTCTGATTATCGCCTTGGCGAAACTGTCTTGTCAACCTGTTGCAATCACTGTGGTACATTCAAAGAACATGAAATATGGGAAATATACATGAAATATGGTTCTTAATATGACACACCGAAAATGAAACTGTAGTTTGTTAATATCAGTGCTATTTGCTTTTTGTTGTTTATTTTCTTTTGGCACCTAGACTTTCTCTATATGTGCTATAGTTTTAACTTGTCTGGTGCAAATGTCTGCTGCTGCAAGATATGTTTTTGCTGCACTGAACTTTACTAGGTACTTCTGTAATCAAGACATAGTTTTTTGATGTACCTTTTATTGGACTTATTTCATTTGAAGTGGGATCGGAAAGGCAATGAGAGAGAGGGGAATACATGCAGCAAACAGTCAATGCCAGATTGAAACCCAGGCAACTGCAAAACCCAGGCCTCAGCCTACATGGTACACATACTTATCAATGAGCCACCGGGGCACCCGTTAAAAAGATATTAAAAGAAAGGAATTGAGATGTTACTATTGCACTGTAGTATTATCTTTTTTTGTTCACCATACATAAACCAGCGAGCTACCGTAATTGAGATGTTATTGTTGCACTGTATTTCAAAATTGAGAGTTTTGTACTGTATTCTTTTTCTTCACTGCACCTGAGAAACTGCTGATTTATGATGTTGCCAGTAAAAATCGAGTTTCTCGATTCTGACCTCTGAGATACTGTAGAACTATACACTTCTGGCCCTTGATCTACTGTTGTACTTTCTATAGGCTATGCACTATTTGGAGGTCACTTTGGATAAAATCGTCTGCTAAATGAAGAAAATGTAGATCGTCGAGTGTGACTGCATGTCAGACATCTCAATCAATGCTGAGAGACACGTTTCCACTCACTTTGATGGGAATTTTTAAATTCCCAACACGAAGACTGCACGCCACCCTGGGTTTTCCCCCAGAAAGTGGTTGGATTGATTAATTTACTAATGACCTCTAACAAGGGATAATCAGGCCGTTATGAGCCGGATTTCCAAACCCTGAGGCTTCGCTGTGTGGTAGAAGCTTGGAATTTCTCCTATATTATCATGCCCAGATCATGCCTGTAAATGGCCACATTAGAGACTGCCATGACGGAAGACGCCACACAGGGAGCGAGAGAGCGAGATTAAAAGAGAGGGGGAGGCTGAGGGAAAGATGGGGCTGGTGCCAAGTGGGCACATGCCAGTGTATTAGGAGGAGCGTTCAAGATTCCCTGCCCTTTGAGGCTTTTAAACGGCAGTTGAGTTAATAAACATTGATGTAGACCTCCAACGTTGCTCCCTTTCTCTGAATCTCTAGTTCTCTCTTTCTCTCTGTGGCTTTCAGGCGCACACAACACGTCACTTGTTCGTGGCTCATCTCATATCCTCTGTTTCCCACTCGCCTGAAGTTCTTTACAGTGTTTTCTTCTGTTCGTAGGATGCCCCCTCCCTCTTTCTCTCGTAAAAAAAAAAAAGAAGCAGGAATGGATAGTTTAGTGAGATCCTTTCCATTACAGTATATTTGTCACCACATGCAGCAACAATTTAGATTCTGGTCCGATTTTTCCCTTCTGTGTGAGACATGCGAGCCCACCAGCCACCCTCAGGACCAAAACAAACAGCAACACGCACGAGACAACCATGTAGGCCGGACGCCCCACGGTTTCTCAGCACACTGTCTTCTGGATGAAAGGCTGTCTGTGATTTAAGAATGAAAAACTGGACCTCGAGGCTCCCCTCATTTATTGGATGGATTGGATAATGGACAGAATTATAGGAATTCCGCTATTAACGCCATTTAGGTCACTATAATTACTATGTTCTGTGGCTAAAATGTACTAACTGTGTAGCTGTGGCTGCCATGGACTCTGGCTCGGAGGCTAGTGTGGTTCTTGTGGGATTGCCACCGTGCCATCCATCCCCCATCATCCCCTAGACTCCCCCAAACACAGAAAATGGTCCTCATAGCAAACAAACCTCCAAATCGTCCCCTCCGGCATGCCCACCAAATAAAAAACATCAACTATGACACTCTTGAATCCTTCTCCTACCCACTCCCTTCCCCTCTCGCCTCTTCCAGCTCTGCAGAAAGTAATGAAAGTCATTTGCATGCTCTCACCAGGATGGCTACGATATTCATGAGAAGGTGTTGATTTATGCGCACGCCCCGGGTGCTCAGATTATTGTGGAAAAAGGGGGGGGGGGATTCTAAAGAGGAAATCTTTCTGCGGTAGGGAAGGACGGCTAATCAAACAGCTCTGGCAGTAGGTTGCCGGAGTCTTCTCAGCCCCCGTAACAAGCTTCCTGTGGATGGAGGTTGTGACCTCTGACCCTCTAAGCTGTCTGAGTCGGGGCACTCATGTTTCCAGCCGTAGGTGTGGCGCTCAGCTGTTGGCGTTGTGGGAGGCATCATTTATTGACGGCTGCTCCGTTGTACAATAGGCCCACCTAAGGCAGGCTTCGTTGTTCATGCGGAGGCCCAGACACCCACACACGTCCACTGACTGCTGCTTGGCGTTGTTCTCTAGGCACTGCCCTTGGAGTGTGTGTTCGCTCACCAGGTTTGTCCCATTCGTTGTTCATCATCCGCCAAACATGGCTGTCGTCTCCCATCGTCCCTCGACAGAGGGGGGCCGCATCTGTCAGGATCAGGTGTGTGTGTGCTAGTGTGTCTTTGGAACAATGGCACGCCTCCTAAAAACAGGTCTTTTACCTGTGCCTTCCTTCGGTGCAGTAGTGGTCCTGGTTGGAAAAGAGTCTATACAAATCATGGTTATCAGTGCATCAGCTTTGTTTGACTGTTTGAATCTCTGTGACCCTGTAATGGAGTCCTGCCAACAGTTGTCATCATATGCCTGTTGTCTCTGGCAGTGGCAGCCAGAATGTAAAGCAACACTGACTTATTTGAAAGGGGATTGAGCAACTGCCTCGGCAGATAGTTAATTTTTAAGATGAACATTGTCATCTTCTTAACAGCACAACTCTGCCAGAACAAGCCCAGTCTCCACTGTCACAGATCCTGAGACACATCCTTAATTAGCTAGCCCCCTGAAACGGTTGACACTTCCTGTTTCCCAGTGCCCAGTTTGTCCATTGATGAATGGCCGAGATGGCTAATATACTTTCTCGTTTCATCCTGACTAGTCTCTCTCCTCTCCCACACTCTCTCTCATTTTCTCTCACTCGCTCGTTCTTTTATCATCTGGCGGTGAACCCCGGCCAAGCCAATTTGTCCCGACCTCCGATTCAACGACCATATTTTGCCCGGCCACAGTGATTGTTGGCAGAATGCAAGTCCCCATCTGTGATAGGCTGTTTATAATGGTGGGCCACAAGGCGCCCGTCAGCCATCTCCATACAGTATTTACAGGGCAGGCGTGTTGTTTGGACAAGCTCAGGGAGACACTGGGCATAGCACGGGGAGAGACCAGCGCAATTTGTTCCCGTTTCCGTAGCGTCATCGCCTCCCGCTCGCTCTGAGCTGGAAAGGGTGGCGGGTGGCCAGGGCAGCCTTGCCACATGTCTTCGCTCGGAGCTCCAGGATCAGAGTGTCAGTTTTGGGTCTAAGCACATTCAGGTCGGTTTTTAGCCTGAGCGCATCTCAAGCTCACTGGGTTTTGAGTGAGTCCCTCAAGGGTTGGAGCCAGACATTGTAACACAGCTGTGTTAGGAGGGTAAAAAAAGAAAGAAGCTTTTATGCTAATATAGCCTACCTCCTGAGAGCTTGGTGGATTAGCTACATATGTTTTAGTGTTCAGAACCGGCACCTTCTAGAGCATTGGAGCTGACTGATTCAATATGTTCTCCACTCTCCAAGTGTTTGAAAGCTGTAGGAAATGTCGTAAAGTGTCCTGAGCAATGCACACTGATTTTCCAATGAAATGCTAGAAATGATGGCATTATCACCTGTCACTCACAATCTGGCTGTGGTAAAGACATTCAAGTTCACAGTTTTAAACAGAACAGGCTTCTCGTGTGGCTCATTAGAATGGGTGAGGCCTAGCATATACTGCCGTTGACTCCAAGGTTGCCGTTTATTGTAAATCATTTTGACTCCTATTGTCATATCGTGTTAGAGTATGCAAAAAATTACATTAAAACTAAGATTCCTCTCGTTATGTGTTGTCGGTTTGTGAGACACACAATCGCACGTGCAAAAAAAAAGCATAGCTGAGCATAATTTCTTTCCACATCACGGAATATTGTTTAATGGCAATCAAATGACACAGTTCCAGTGGAAAAAGACTGAGAGCATATTCTTTTGGTTACAGCTTTTCTTGTTTCCCTGAAGAACTATAGCGTCTTTGATGATAAATCTTGCCACGAGGCCTTCTTTGCAACTCATTAATAGAAGGCTGTTGACATAAGGAAAAAGAGACGTCAGCAGACCCATGGCCACCAGGCGGGCGGTTATCATGTGCTTCACTACCTGCCTCCCCCCCCCTCCCAATGTGCAGTTAGACCTCACACTTCAACCCCCCCCCCCCAAAAAGAAACATATGAAAATGATTGCCCTTGACATCACTGGCTGGGGAACAGTGATTGAGAAGAGCGTTTGGTTTGTAACATATTTCTTTCTGGATCTGGCACAGACTCAGGATTTAGGCCCTTCTTTCATCCTCATTAAAGTGTAATGAGAGTGTGAGATGTGTGGGTGAGTGTGAGCACAGTGCTGCTTGGTACCCTGAAGGGAAGCGAAGACTTTCACTCTGTTGGTTTGCCGTGAGACGGAGTGATGTAACTGCTTGTGGTGAGTAATCCACACAGGATGACCTCATCTTTGAGAGAGTCAGTAGTCAAGCTCGGCCTCTAGATAGCTCGGGAGACGAGATGGTGTTATGTGTTGGGGTCAGGCACAAGCCTCTGTATATACTTCCTGGTAGGTGGAGGCCATGGTAGTGAAAACCAGAAGGGACTGGTTTTCTCCCAGCAGTCTGCCTGGACAGCAGAATAGAGGCAGCCTGTCATGTTTTTGTTGGAGAGTGCAGCTCGATACCAAGGTGCCATCCTAAGACTGGAGCATAACATAGAGGATGACATCAAAGCTTTAAGCAGCAGTCGCTGCCGTCGTGTAAGTTGTGCCTCAGATGTGTCAGGGGATTATGGGTGAATGTGGCTCGCTCTCTAATGCTATTGTGTCCCAGGCTTCTTCAGTGAGAGTTAATGCCCTATAATTGCATTAAACCAGATTTCCGAGTACAAAGGAAGTTACTTATTGGATTAATTTCAGTTTAGCTCATTGACTATTATGAATGATTAAATGTAATTTTTGCTGTAAGAAAACGTTAAATTAGACTTTCTGCAAAAAATCCATATGTTTCTAGTTCAATATACTATTAAAAGTTTTTCCCTCTCATGAGATTTAGTTTATCTATAGAAATGTACACATTTAATTAAATAAATTAAATGTATTAATTAATTCAGTGTGCTTGTTCATATAGAGAGAGAGAAAGAAAGAGAGAAAGAGAGAGAGAGCTGTTGAAGAGAATGTCCAACATCACACCTCCACCACCACACATCCCCCCCACTGTCTCCAATGGGATAATCCCCCCACTCTCAACGGATACTGAAGAGCATCTCCTTGTGAGAGGGTCTACCTAATTGCCATTGTTGCGTTTCTCTGCTCGGTAAAGAGGCTGTCCTGTTCTGAGGCTCTCTCACTCTCCGGCTCATGGCTGAATTCTACTCGTCAGGGCTATTCAGCTCCAATTTGCTGCGGCACGCTGTGGCTTTGAAGCCAAAAAATGTCAGCCATGTCAAGGGAGGCATGTTCCCTTGGTGTCCTGCTGGGCGAAACCTGTACCAAACCCCTCCTCAACATGCTTGCCAATCCAGTATGCTGTGGGGGCTTCATCATTCCAATGGCAAACTGTCTCTAGCATGTTCACCACTTTAGCATTTAAACCCATTTATACATGGTTTGTTCAAGGACGTTGAAAGTCCTTTGTGGGCATTTGACTACATATATTAGTAATGCAGAAGCCCACAGAGAGCCTTAATGGATGCCTAGACCCAGGAAGGCTCTGTGTAGCTGGTAATGCACCAATGGCTTCCAGAGACACTGACATGAGATCCGCTGATAAAAGTGGATACATTTGTTCTACGCTCGTTAGAGGACAACACCAGAAAGGATAGGAGGATTTTACTGTGGGCCTTCCTGGTCGCCTCTGATGACATTCAGCCAGCCCCCCGTATCTTTGGTTACAGTTGGTCACATGATTGCAGATTTGTATCCCTATCTTCACACATCCTCCGTTCTCCTTCTCTCGGGCCAGTAAAGAAGCAGAGCTCTTTAGGATCGGATAGCCTCACTCCTGATGTTAAAAATAACAGCACTAAAATCTCTGCTAGCCCCTGTCCTTCCATTTGTATCAGTTTTCTAGATAACGTGGCTCGAATCGATCCGTCAGCCACCGTGCTTGTTCCTCCGCAGAAACAGACTGTATGTCTGCGGGTGATTGGAGCCACCAGACAGATACACGAGGTCCATGTGGTCTCTGCCCGGTATCAACCCAGAAGCCAGCCCCCGCGAGCCCAGCGACCATGTGTGTGTCTGGGTTGAGGGGTGGTGTGGGGAGGTGGGTGGGGGTGGGGGGTGGGGGGACTGGGGGGCGGTTGGTGATTGGTGGGTAGCCAGGGCCCTCGGAGTGTGACAACTGGCCTGAGGCTGGGTGGAGGGGGGGGGGGGTTGGGGGGGGCAAGAGTGAGGAGGGAGGATCATTCATCGTGGCATGTTCTACACTACGCTGCAGCAGACAGATAGATGGAGAGACAGGCATGTAGACTGGCAGGCCTGTTGGAAAAGACAGACTGGCAAACACATGGATAGACAGGATGTGGATAGACAGACAATGGGTTGTTACAGACATAGGGACAGACAGATACACAGACAGAGAGGCAGAGAGGCAGAGGAAGGCAGATGGCTGGCACAAAAGACTAAGACATGCCTCCAGTCTCTGTGTTTTCCTATTTGCGGAGCTAACGTATCGTGTCCCAGAGCCCCTGGCTCCGGCTGGGGAACTGTCCTTAGAATGACACACATCCACTGTTCTGTTCTGTTCTGTGGGACTGGGCATATCCAGTCACTTTGATTTCAGCAAGAGAAGGGACAAAGATAAAAGTCTGAGTTTAGAGGCTAGGTTTTTCCCTTCAGATGGGGTGGATGCAGCAGATCAGGTGGTCGCGGGGATTGAGGAACGGATTTTTTCTTCTTCTTCTGTGAGTCGTTAAAACAAGCCAGTCAAGCATAGGCACTAAGCTGGGGACACAGCAAAGTGACAGAGGGCGTTCAGTTTCCCAATTTTCCTAGCTAAAAGCTGGGGGTTTGTCCTT
Organism: Osmerus mordax; assembly: GCF_038355195.1. Lineage (NCBI taxonomy): Eukaryota > Metazoa > Chordata > Actinopteri > Osmeriformes > Osmeridae > Osmerus > Osmerus mordax. Next base: position 6,856,637 of record NC_090066.1, on the reverse strand, counting down.
CATTTGAAAACGGCAGGGTCCTCCCAGGGCAGTCTGTGTTTGTCCAAGATGGCCGAAAATCCCCTCTGATCCTCCTGCTCTTTCCATACATTGATGTGTGACGACTGTCTGCTATCTCCGAGTAGATTCACCGATACGGAAGCTAATAAAAAGCCGCTTTGAAGTGGTTTCGCTCTTTATTACCAGCTCCGGCCGAGCCAATCGCTACGGCAATGTCTAGCGTAAATAAATGTCAGGCAAGAAATTGGGTGAGACCTTTTCAACTTACTGCAGGATTTGGACACTGCCTGACGGGAATTAGTTAAAGGTCGGGGCTGAAAGGACAGGGGAGGGTAATCATAACAGAATTTGGGCGTGGTTATTACTTCCATGGGGTGCTTCACAGTCATAACTGTAGAATTGAAGGCCCTGCCAGATGTGACAGTGATGATAATTAGTCACAGGGAAGGCCTCGAGGAATCAGCAGAGATGGGGAGCAAGACTTCCCCCAGTTTGCAGATATGATCTGAAATGGTTTATACATTGCAGGGAGAATCTATTTCTATTGAACTTCAAGCTTCAGGATGGCCATGTTGAATTGAGAACCTTGAGATCCACACTCTCCTCCCTGGGTTAGTGTTTCACTCTCAGGATGGCTGTTTTGGAGAAGGAAAGGAGGGTCTGGGGGTACTGCTATCACCATGGTTACCGGTCGATTTGCGGTCTATCCGGCGGCATCTCTCTCTCTCCGCGCACGGCGGGCGTGCAGCGTCTCCGGCTCACCGAGTGTTGCCGCGGTGATTTATGTTGTGACACGGCAGCGCTGACGGATGGCCGCATTACTGCCAGAGGCGTCGCACGAGACGAATGACCACAGAGGCCGTCAGGAGCGGACAGGGAGGAGTGTGTGTGTGTGTGTATCAGCTGGCTCTCAAGTGGGGGTGTCCAAAGGTCCGAGGCAAAAATAAGTTTGGATGGCGAAGAAGCGAGCACTGAAGGATGCACTACGTCCTCTTCTCACTTTGCGTTCTGATCTCGCCACGCTAAGACCCGGACGCCAGCCTCTGACATCCCTGTTTACATCTCAACACAGTGGGGGAGAGAGCCCACACAGCGGGACATGCTATTCTGGTGATGGGACAGTCTTTATAGCCCGCTGGAATAACCTGCTCAGACGGTGCCCATCTCTCTCCCTGTCACGTTGTATATGTGTCACACACATGACCCTCAAAGGGTACGTGGTGATATGATTGTGTGCACTCTTCCATGCGTTGCAACCCAAAGCCATTCATCTGACTTGCTTTTGTGATGGTTCATCTCTTCAAGTGATACAATTGCAGGAACAAGGCCCGTTGGGGGCTCTTTAATCAGCGGTCCTTTGAACTGGAGTCCGATTCCCACGTCATCTGAGCGGATGGCACTAAAAGGAATACAAACAGTGAGTTTGTTTACACCACTGTGTCAGTGTCAGTGTCAGTGTCAGTTAGTCAAACATCTGCCCGGTGTAGGGGGAATGTGCAGTACAGGGAGGAAAAAAAAAATGGACGTCCTTCTGGTTCGAGCTTCGTCTTAATACCGTAAATGTTTTTGTGATGGTTTGAGATTTACAGCTGGATCCGCGCAGAGGTTGAATTCCAAATGAGCCGTTCTGGAAACTGTGCCGTTAGTCTCGGTGACTTGATCCTGTGAACTCTGACCCCCACACATGGCTCGCTTCATGCAGTTGGATGCTCATTACCGAACCAGCACGAATCCACCAGTTGTAGGGTCAAAGGTTATTGATTGAACGTGTGAAAGGAAATGAGACACTGCTTGCCTCCTACAGAATATACAAATTATATACAAGCCAATGCAGAGAAAAGGAGACCTCAGATTCACTGTATGTGGCTTGTATGTTTTTTTCCAGATCAGATAGAACGACAGACTCAGAGAGGGATGTGCTCATTTGAATGTCCTATTTTAATGCACAAAGGGTGAATATGTAGTTTTTTCAGGATTTCGTCAACATCAACTGTTCTGTCCTAGAGCAGACTGGGGCAGCTACTGTGCTGTAGGAAACAGATGGAAATGGGAGTACTCAGACATTTCAAGATAAGGTCCTGTAATGGCTCTCCTGAAGATAACATACATCCTATATTACATCGGTTTACACTGGAGCGTAATCCTGGATTCAAGATTCAGTGATAACAATAAGTGAGCCTTGGGGAAAATTGCACGCTCCAAGTAGAGACTTAATAAACTGGGAGATCCATTGAGAACTCAAATGAGGTCCTCTCTGAAATAAACGCTTCCAACCGATATTCACAATTAGTACGAACAAGGAAATAAACTAGAAATGTGTGGATCAGAAAGCTTACACGAGGACGCACAAAACAGAAAGGAAGCCCCTTTTGTGATGGAGGAGAATACTGTCACACTTGCCAGACATTTGCACGATTCAGCACAGCCATTCAATAGGGCCCAGGAAATCAATTCATGGAGCTGTAGTCTGGGTGAGCCATGGTGATTGGATCCCTGACCTACTGTTGCCTGCTGTCTCTCTCAGTTAACCGTGGGGGAGACTGGCATGGTGCCAGCGCGGGCCACCATGCCATCAAGTTGTTCATATCTTACAGATAAAGCATCTATGTCCCCAGCAGTGAAGTCACAGGAGGATTCCCAGATCCCACCACACTGCGGCTATAACCATCGTGGTTCATTTCCCAGCAGCTTTTCCGGCGGTAGCTATCTGCACACTACTGCCATATAAATGAGGAGCGTATAAAGTCTGCTAAATAGACTGTTAACTACAGTCCTTCCTGTGTGGGCCATCTGTTATGGGGAGATTATGTGAGAACCCTGTGGTGAAAAGAGAGAGCTGTTGTCAACATAGGTGCGGCATGCAGTGGATGCTGAAGAGATTTCCAGCAAAATGACCCCTCTCCCATTGCTGTAGTTTAGCCTCTCCATCCTACTCCCCCCTGCCCCGCCCCCATGCTGTCTGTGTCATTATGCTACCCAGGAAATCATCAGCTTCAGATTTTTGGCAACGACTCGGAAGTGACTGATTACGACTTTGCGTTATCCGTGGGCGTACTGCATCACGGCTTCGGCTCTCGTTTGTCACCCCGCCCCCACCCATCGAGTCAGCGCACCCTGTCTGTATCGACGAGAGCCGCAAGGGGCTAATCTGGCGAACAATGCACATTTTCACACCCCGACACCTCCATCCCACCCCTGCCCCCACCCCCCGTGTGACAGTTAAACACGATTGACCAAGGTGGATGAGCCCAGAAACGTCATTTGTGACCCCAGAGAGCATTGATCTCCTTGGGCTACATTTTCTTTCTCCCTTCTCTTCTCTTGTTTTTTTATGAGGGGGGGGTGGCACTACAGATATAGGCCATCTGCTTGTGACCTAATGATGATATATCACCCATACATTCTTCCGTAGTTTTCCTGGTCAGATATGGGCCTGTGCGCAAGCTAGGAATCAGAAATGTTGCTCTTGACTTTGAGGAATCCAGGGATCTTAGAAAAGATCAGAGTCCTGATCGGATCGTCACATTTCCTTACCAGGACGTGTGGTACAAAAGGGGCTTCATACATGACTTAATGGCCTCGTTTGGCTTTCCTCTTCTCCAACTCAATCCCTTTCTCCTGCCTTTCGCCCGGTTAAGTTTTCCATCTGACTGGATGGATCTTAAACCCTAATCTCCTCTTTGGAGCATGAAAAGAAAATAGCACACCCCCACCCTCCCTTGGTCTCCCCACCTCCCTGGATCGATACACCCCCCCCATCCTCCCCCTCCACCCCCTCTGTCAGGGAGGATTCGCTGCATCTCCAAGACCTGGATGTCATAAGTCTGCCTTTTTATTGGCGCTCTGAGACTCGTATAACATCCCGCCCGCCTCCCCTCTCCAGCAGACAGTGGAAGGTCAGAGAGAGAGAGAGAGAGAGAGAGAGAGAGAGAGAGAGAGAGAGAGAGAGAGAGAGAGAGGGAGAGAGGGAGAGAGGGAGAGAGGGAGAGAGGGAGAGAGGGAGAGAGGGAGAGAGGGAGAGAGGGAGAGAGGGAGAGGCCAAGGAGTGTCCCCTGGGACGTGACACATGCATGTTGCCGACATGCTTGCAAATGCTGTGTTAAAGAGGAGAGGGAGACGAGGCCATCTGATTGGATGAAGTTGGTCTGTTCCCAAACCCCCCACAGCTTAAAACGAAGAAACGGTCCCAGTTAGCTTGTGTGGGTGGATGTGGATCAGTGGGGGAGTTCACACCGCTCACCATGTCTGCTCCACTAATGGAGGGTCCTCTGTCCTATACCTCTCACCTTAAAGAGGATTACCGCCCACCAGTATAACGCCGGCCACAGAGTAGAGTGGGTGGACACACTCACAGTGGGGGGCGGGGGGGGGCTGGGGGGTGCAGTGGAGTATCAGGGTGAAATCCCCTCTGTCAGCATCATTGAGTCAGACAAAGACAGGGCATGACAGCCCCCCACTGAGGGCTACGTGGCTAGGATGAAGGGCTGGAGGGTGGACGATTATGGGGTCTGGCGTGGTGGGGAGTGGGTGGGTTGGCGACATGGGGGGGGAGGCGGTTCATCCGTGTACTGGGGGTTCTGGGGGTAGATAAGATGAAAGAGGAGAGGAAGCAGGTGCAATGAGCTCACCACTCACTCCCAGCTGCCTGCTGGGATATCGCTTGGTGTGTGTTGCTGTGGAGTCGGCCTGGCGATGGGGACGGTTATCTTAAAGGAGAAGAGGCAATAATCCTTCTACAGCAGAGGGGGGTGGGGGTTTGTCCAGTGGAGGAGGAGTGGGGGATTAGAGCAGGCAGGTGAGAAGGACTGCTGCTAGGAGAAGCGGCTAGAATGATGACGGGGCTGAACGTGTCAGGATGATCTCCCCTTATTTGAAATGTGAGCCATTGGCTTCCACATATAGTATGCATGAGATTTTCTGTGGTAATGGTTCCGACTTTGGTGGGATTCCATTTGGTTCTGGAAGATTTACAACGTGGGCCTTGAAAGGGAATTGCACATTATCTGTCAGTGTTTTTGAAAATGTCAGCATGCTTGATTTTAAATGGACGGAGAGTAGGATGAATGTACACCATTACCTGAAAGCATTTAATAATAACAAAGTATTATACGATAGCAAGTTGGATTATTTGGGGCTTTGAGTTGGTGTGTGGCTCAACAGCAGTCATCCCAGTATCAGTCTGAGGAACATTGCAGCGGCTCTATGTCCTCAGACCACAGAGACCAAGGCACATAGGTAGGCAGGCCCATTCAATGACCTTGTGCTCTCAGCACTCTCTCTCTCTCTCTGCCCAGCGGCTAATGTACGTATAATGCTCTCTTCCAACCACCAGCCAGGGAAACAGCCACGGAGACGATTACCTGTTCCATATTGCATGAGGCGCACTGTAAATGGATCTGTTTGGCGGCACGTGCATCCATCTTTGTCCTCTCCCGCCACCCCCTCTCCTCCTCCCCCCTTCCCATGTGTCGATCCTATAGGATGTCGGCGCTCGTGGCAAAACACGATGTCTCGTCTTGTCAGACACTTACCGGGTCCGTCGGGCTCGTGTTCGCCGCAGCGTCGCCCGATGTTTTGCGTCCGCCGAGCCGTGTGCGAGGAAACGTGGCGGTAAAGTGGAGTTTCATTTCCTGAGACAAGCCCTGTGCTGTTTTGACACACGTGTCCGGGCTGGTTTCAAAGCCACGGTCGGCGCCTACGGCACCTCTGAAAAGTCAGTTAGTCGTGTGACTCAGCAGGGGATTAATGCTGTATATTTCATGCGTTTCAGTTCATAGAGATGTCTGACTAACCGGCAATGATGCTACCAAACAGTTTAACCAGAACGCTTATTATTTTACATTGTTTAAACCCGTATAACACTGACTGGTGTTTCTAACCCAATTACTGAGGCTTGTTCATTAGTCAGACTTATGGGGCAACACATTTTCTCTCATTTGAATAATCCTTATTTTCCTCTCCCCGCCAGCACTGGGATAATTGTTCGTAAAGATAATTGCTCACATGCTGCAGGACATGTATGAAAGAGTCAGGGTCATGGTTGGGGAATCTGTTGTGGTTAGCTTGTGTTGCTTTGTATCATTTTGAAGGGGAAACTGGGTCCTGGGGCGACCTCCAGGGAAAGCTAACAAAGTGGTGAGGTTTGGAGAGGGTGGCACTGGGAGTTGTGGATTGATGAAAGAAGTTGCTAATGACTCCAGCATGTAATGTTTCACCGTGTGTTTCCTTGAGTCTAGAAAACACACTCACCCTGCAAGTTCGATTGACTTTGAGTATTATTCAGATTGGCTGACCTCATTGCGTGGGTAGATCGATAGACCCTGCTATTGTTGTTGCTATGTACTGTATATTTGTGTCTGTGTCGGTGTCTTGGTAGGTGGGGGCACTGTGACTAGTAAGGGATCCCCCCCTCCCTCCCCACATCCAAACAGTGCGCTTGTGAGACCACTCATGATAGGACGATGGGAAGTTCATTGCTCTCCACAGTCAAAAATCCATTTACACGTGATGAACCACTGGGAAATAAAGTTATTTGAACAAGGATTTCCGGCTAGCTCTAATTAGATCCATGTTTCTCGCTACTTTGGAAAAAAAGCAGTGAAAGAGTGCACTGGTGAGACCACTCATGATAGGACGATGGGAAGTTCATGGCTCTCCGCAGTCCAAAATCAATTTGCACACAACGAATCACTGGGAAATAACATTTTTGGAAGAAAGTTGGCTGTCTGGCTCTAATTATATTGATTTATCTTCCTATTTTAAAGTGGGTACACGGCCAGTAATCTTCTCAGAGGTGGGCATCCAGTACATCCCTTTCTTCTGAGGTCTGGAGTATCGTGCCATAGAAGGACCCGGTGGGTGGTTGGAAGGCTGTGAGTGTCAGGGAGGGGAGGTGGGCCCTGGGAGTCAGAAATGGCGTTTCCACAGCAACGGCCATTTCCTTTTTGGCCCTGCTGGTTACACCGTGGGTCTTCAATGCCCCGTCAGGTGGACGAGGTTGCGGCTGTGGCTCGTTAGCGAGTCAGAGCCGCAGTGTGTTCCTGCCCTCACCCTGAGGGTAGGAACCCACCTCCACTCTCTGTCACAGGCCGCAGTTACAGTGGCCCATTACTCTGCAGGGTTAGCCTGGTTGCCGGCCCATTTCTAGAGCCATGCTGGAGGTGTCATTTGGGACATGTCCTAATAGAGAGATAACAGAGTTAGTGTCTTTAGTAAACAAGTCGGTATTGGCACTTTGATCAGGTAAACGTACATTAGAACCGGAGAGTTTAGCCTGAAACTTGATGTGATGAAGTACAAGAGACATCTGGAAGCAGGCTGTGTTGTGGGATCAAAGTGTCTGGGATTGTAAAGCGCTCTGTTCTATCCTCTACGAGGTAGATAATTAGCTTTGGTTTCTATCGAACAGCACCACTGATTGTCTGACCACAGGCCAGAGGGATTGTGGGTCGCCCTGTGAATCAAATCCCATGAATCCCGATGGGACTTCTCCTCAGCAATGCTGATCCAAGCGGACAAAGGGAATGATAACTTGTAACTGCGAGGCCCGAAGCTAATTAGCAGGCAGGAATTGCCATTGACAGCCATGGACCGTTGGGGCTTCGACTTCGAGGGGTTGGATGGAAATGTAAGTACTGTAAGTGGGCCAACAAAGACAGGCTAATGGAAGCGCTCGAAGGTAGAAATCAATGGCTGACAAGTATCTGGGCCACTGTTGTGTTCCACCTGGATGTGCATCAAGTCCTAGTGAACTGTGCCTCACAGGTCAAAACAATGGGGTTTTCCCATCCCCCTGGGTTCGCCACCACCTTTCCTAAGAAATCTCTCAGTTCACCTGGACAGCAGAGAGAAGTCTCCACGGTGTCCCATTCATCATCTCTGTCGGACTGTCGTCCTTGTGTTTGTTTTCTGTGGCTTTTCACTTCCTGTTGAGACAGTAGCTGTGGTGCTGTCTCTAAGTGAGGAGTCATTTATCATCTACCTGCTTTAAACCTTCATCCTTCAGTGCTTTTTATAAACCTGGATATAGGGATGCGGGCTTGCATGGCTGTTGTGGTGCATTGTTTTTCTGGGAGGCGAGTGCAGTAAACGACAGCAGGGCAGCTCTGGTGCCTCGTGCTGTTTGAAGTAGGTCAGTCTGGGCTATCATTTATAACCAGCCCCTCTCGTCTAAGCACATCATCAACAGCACTCCAGCGGATGTCAAAAAGAAGGTCTCATACAGCAGTGTGTTCATCAAAATGGTAATTTTGAGATTTTTTTTACAATCTCAGCTCTTTTTTTGACTCATTGCACAGGGGAATCACAGAGCCAACATGATGAAATCCACTTTTTGGGGGGAATTATGTTGTTTAGGTCTGATGACCAATCCCTTTTCACCTGCCAGACCCCTCCTCTATTGTGTCTGTCCACAGTATCTTTGAAGGAGAAAGTGATGATGGGCTCTGGACTGCTAATTGGTTGTTTCCAAACCAACATCCTGGAATCACTGACATCATCTCTGGAACACTTCCTTCGCCCGCTAAGATGTCAGTGTGGTTGACTGAAAGACAAAACAAAGTTAGAGTCGGCACGTTCCCCCCCCCGCCCACACGCGCACACGTTATTGCGTTTGCGTGAAAGTGGGCTCAGGAGAAGTGATTCCAAAGCCTGAGCCAAACATGTGGGAGAGTCAGCAGAGAGAAGCTGTCAGCGAGTTGCTGTTGCAGCACAAAACCCTGTCTGTTTAAGACCAACAGCGCAGAGAGAGAGAGAGAGAGCCTCGACAAACGTCCCTGTTTTACGTGTCTTCTCTATCTTCGTGCTGTCATTATCCTATACAGCAGAAAATGGCATACAAACATTTCTTTAAAAAAAAACAGAAGCTATCCGTTTTCTTTACGTGTGTTTGTGTGCGGGGCACGCTAACGTTTGCACGTCTAAAACAGGTTGTCGCCCTTCCTATTTTCCTTGAGGTGCTTTGTGAGGAAAGTTCCCACAGTTCCTCTGTGTTCCTGCCTCCAATGCTCAGGGAACAAAAGGCGAAGGGAGGAAGCTGAGATTTAATAGTTCCTGCGATTTATACACACTGTTTACGTTGGACATAGATGGCTCCACTCCAGGCTTGAGTTCATTGGTTTGATAGCCAAGGCTGTTGTTTTTGATAAAAGATCATGTTTATTAGAAGTGGGAACGTCGACTTGAATTTATAACGTGTGTCTAGTGGCTTTGTTTAAATACACCAGCATATTTGTATGCTGACCATCTGTTGCTTATCATTACACACATGTTGTAAAGATAAAATTGAGATTCCTGGGAAGACTGAAATGAGAATCCTGCGCAGCAGAGCTTGATTTATTGACGAATGCCAACACCTTTTGTTGCCATTTGAATGTAATTCGATGCAAACTCATAAATCAATCCAGGCTGTGTGTTTGTGTGTGCATTGCCCGTGTGTATTTGTCATGCATGTGTTGTTTCATGTTATTGACTCTCCAAACAGTCCGCCGCTTTGTCGAGTTAGTGTCAGAGTACTCTAAATTCTGCTGATCTGAAATATTTGGATAGATATCCAATGGAACTTCCTTTGTGTTTGAAAACCCACATAATGCACCGCACACACACCCATCCTTAGTGGACTGTTCCAAGCACACAGCCCAGCTTCTTTTGTTGTCTGCTTAAGGCCTGCTGTGGAAAGAGATTTCTGTTTTGTCTTCCCTGTCATCTGACCAAACAGGAATGTTAATGAATAAACATGTTTGGGGAACGTCAGGAGAAGAAACCATTTACACACCCTGGTTTGATGTAGTCGTATGTTGCTCCGTGGAGTGTATTATGAAGGTCTTTTGTTGTTGACCGAAGCTGGGCCTTGCCACATTTGAAAGGAGGGTATCTGGTACATGTTATATTCATGAACCTCTCGGACAGTGGAAAGGATAAAGTGAGCAACAGCGGCAAGATATTCACAGGGATATTCTGAATATAAAATGTGAATGAAGCGCTACGAGATGGAACAGGTAGCACAGATGAAGCGTAGTAGACTCTGCACAAGGCTAGGCGCTAATGCCTGGGGCTAGTTCTCCCTCCCAACTGAGCTGAAGAGCTAAATAATGCTAGCAGTATGTCTGTCGAAGTAGGCTTTGAAGGTGCAGGTGTTAGCAATGCTTTATTAGCCATGCATGCTCCAGAAGTAACGCGAGGCCTGGTGCCGAGCCTCTGACAGCTTGAGTGACAGCAGTGAGGTGTATTAGCCGCGGCCGGGTTCATAGGTTGCCTTTAATTGCCTCTGCCTGTGAGGAGGAAGTTCCCTCATGAAGCAGTGCTGATGATGTCTCTGACCCAGCCGTCGATGTGAACGCACGGCTCATCATCTGTGGGAGTCTAAAGGCTTAACACATACAGGCACAGAGTTAGCATACAGAGCATGCTGAGTGTGTGTCGATGCTAGTGGGCACGAGGCACTATTGTGGTTGCGTATGCATGACTAGGTGGAAGTGTGTCTGGAGTCGGTGTCTCAAAGTTGTCTTTCTGAGATGTGTGGCGTGTGTGTGTGTCGCTGTGTACTCGAGGTGCAGTATGTGTTTGTGTGTCTCTGCGTGTCTGTGCGGCACAGTATTTGTAACGGTGAGACTCTGTGTCTCTCTCTATGTGTGATACACAGTGTGTTTGTCTCTGTGTGTCTCTCTATGTGTGATCTACAGTGTGTTTGTCTCTATGTGTGTCTCTCTATGTGTGATATACAGTGTGTGTGTCTTCCTCTACTCTCCCCTGTATCTCTCCAGTCCTTGTGTGTTGATCTAATTGGACGTTGGGGAGAGAGGTTGACAACGAGTTGAGAAGCGCCCAGACAGCAGAGACATGACCCGGAACACACCAGCTGATAGACGGGTCCCTATTTGGGGGAAGCTGGAGAGACGAGGGAGTAGGGAGAGGGAGCAGTCCTCTGTACTCTGGAGGCGGCAGTGTCTGAACCCAAACCAGACTGTGACCTCCATCTCCAGGGACTGGGCCTTTGCTCCCCTCTCTCTCTCTTTTTCCTTTCCTCGTGTCCTCTGTTCTCTCTCCTTTCATTCTTCCATTTATTGTATTGTGTCCTGAAGGGATTTGTTGCTAGATTTCCGCCCCCCCCATCCCCAGACTACCACCCCCTCTTCTTAAGTCTTGTGTTGAAGCTAAAACATTCAGGTATTTGGTCCTAAAGGAAGCCAGGACTATTGAATACTGAGTTGTATGTGGCAAGGCATGCAGCACAGTACAATTTGAGCTAACTGTCAGTGTATGGATGGTCACATTTGTTTGACATTCATGTAAAATAGTTTAATTTCACAGCTCAGTTTTTTTTCTCCTATCTGTCAATTTCACTCTAGACTCATTTTATATGGTATTGATGCCAATAAACACACTGTTGAGAGAAGCATGGAATGACATTTACAATTAATCAATAATGCTATAATGTTTAGTTTCTGATTGATATCAGGTTAGGCTGTCTGCCTCCTGAGTATAATATCGGCAATGAATGACCTTTCTTATTTCTTCATCTCTGACAGTCTGCCGGATGAAGAGTAAAGTGAAAAGATGATGTAGGGAACTATGTTCCTTGTGTCCATTTATTTTTTGCTTCATCTCCTGTATTTAATTTGGTCTGGAAAGCTCCTTTTATAGGTGTTCTATGACCTTTGGTATTGCACTGGTGGGCACTGTGAAGCTACGTCTGGAAACTACAACTGTGTGAGAGAACTACAATACCCACATTTCATTACAATCGTTGTATTCCATGACACTATCAGAAAAGTAATTGCTTACCCATTTTCTTCTCTCTAACTCGATTTACTGTAGTTTTAATGTACCATTAGTGTTGCCATTCAGCCTGCTTAGTAAGTGCCCAGTAGCTTCTGCCCGTTGTTACCATTGGCAACAGAGGTGCCCATTCCCTGTGCTGTGCCCGGCCTCCCTTTCATGCTCGATTGGTACTTTCAGTGTAACCATCATAACAATAGGTATGTTTATATGGAGATATTTGGAGTGTGTGTTTGAGTGTGTGTTTGAGTGTGTGTTTGAGTGTGTGTCTGAGGGTGTGTCTGAGGGTGTGTCTGAGTGTGTGTCTGAGGGTGTGTCTGAGGGTGTGTCTGAGTGTGTGTCTGAGGGTGTGTCTGAGGGTGTGTCTGAGGGTGTGTCTGAGTGTGTGTCTGAGGGTGTGTCTGAGGGTGTGTCTGAGTGTGTGTCTGAGGGTGTGTCTGAGGGTGTGTCTGAGGGTGTGTCTGAGTGTGTGTCTGAGGGTGTGTCTGAGGGTGTGTCTGAGTGTGTGTTTGAGTGTGTGTCTGAGGGTGTGTCTGAGTGTGTGTCTGAGTGTGTGTCTGAGTGTGTGTCTGAGAGTGTGTCTGAGTGTGTGTCTGAGGGTGTGTCTGAGTGTGTGTCTGAGGGTGTGTCTGAGTGTGTGTCTGAGTGTGTGTCTGAGTGTGTGTCTGAGTGTGTGTCTGAGTGTGTGTCTGAGTGTGTGTCTGAGGGTGTGTCTGAGAGTGTGTCTGAGTGTGTGTCTGAGGGTGTGTCTGAGTGTGTGTCTGAGTGTGTGTCTGAGTGTGTGTCTGAGTGTGTGTCTGAGGGTGTGTCTGAGGGTGTGTCTGAGGGTGTGTCTGAGGGTGTGTCTGAGTGTGTGTCTGAGGGTGTGTCTGAGGGTGTGTCTGAGGGTGTGTCTGAGGGTGTGTCTGAGGGTGTGTCTGAGGGTGTGTCTGAGTGTGTGTCTGAGTGTGTGTCTGAGGGTGTGTCTGAGGGTGTGTCTGAGAGTGTGTCTGAGTGTGTGTCTGAGGGTGTGTCTGAGTGTGTGTCTGAGTGTGTGTCTGAGTGTGTGTCTGAGTGTGTGTCTGAGTGTGTGTCTGAGTGTGTGTCTGAGGGTGTGTGTCTGAGAGTGTGTCTGAGTGTGTGTCTGAGGGTGTGTCTGAGTGTGTGTCTGAGTGTGTGTCTGAGTGTGTGTCTGAGTGTGTGTCTGAGGGTGTGTCTGAGGGTGTGTCTGAGGGTGTGTCTGAGGGTGTGTCTGAGTGTGTGTCTGAGGTTGTGTCTGAGGGTGTGTCTGAGGGTGTTAAAGAGGCAGGGAGAGAAGATAAAAAGTCCTTGTCTATCTGTATGCTAGACCGTGTGAGATTAGTGAGGTCATCTACCATGTACGTGTGTGTGTGTGAGAGAGAGAGAAAGAGAGTGAGTGGGAGAAAGAGAGCAAGAGATAAAGAGGAGTTAGTGAAGTCATCCTCCAACAGTGTGTGTGTCTATGTGTGACGAGAGTGAGATCACCCCGCGACTGTGGAGTGTGTGTGTGTGTTGGCGGGCATGGAGAAGGTTGAAGTCACTCTTTCGTCCTCATGAAGTGTGACCACAGCGGCTAGCCAGTCGACTAGCCCCCTCCTCCTCCCCCGCTCTGCCTCAGACAAGAAGCCCTGATCCCCTTGACGAGACACTATGAAGTCGGCCATCTTTTTCCTCTTCAGCCGTTTCTCTTTGTCCTCCTCTTCCTGTTTATCTCACTCATGGTCGAAATGTCACTCTCATGAATTGTGCAGTCACTTGGTATCCTCATCATCAGTGTCGCCATCATCATCTATCTCCCCCTATGTTGGGAGCATTGTGCTTGATGAGGGCAGTGTGCAGTGTGCTTGAAGATGCAGTCACTGGGACTGGTCCAGGAACACCTGGGTAATGGTTCCGCACCTGCTGAGAGCTGGTGCTGTGCTGTGGTGGTGTTTCATGCTCTGGGCTCCGAGCCACCAACAAGCTGGCTTCCTGCACGCGTCTGGACCAACCTGTCCCTCAATCTCTCCCCCTTATCTCTCACGGCCTCGCTTCACATTCCTCCTTTCCCTTGCCTCAACTCTCCGTCCGTCACTCTTCCTTACTCTTATCAGTCGCTCTTTCTCTCTCCGTCCTCATTCCCCGTCTTTCTCCTTTCCCCCTCTCTCTCTTTCTCTCACTCTTTGTCAGACCTTTCCTCACCTCTCTCTCCCTCCCTACAGAGCCTGCCCTCTGTGTCTCTCTCATCATCCCTCGCTCCCCTGGCCAGTCAGTATGTGTCTGGCAGTTGGTCAGAGAGCCGTGGCAGTTGGTCAGAGAGTCAGGGTTTTGGACGACGGAGATGGAACTGTCTCATTATCGCCCGCTTCCTTTTGGCTTGCTTCCAAACTGGACCAGTCTGGTTCCTCCGGACACAAGCTGGAGAGCTTCAGCTGTCACCTCTCTCTCTCTCTTCTCTCTCTTTCCCTCTCTCTTTCCCTCTCTTTCTCTCTCCCTCTCTCTCTCTCGCTCTCTCTTCCCCTCTGTCTTTCACTTTGTCTGTCTCTCTCTCATCCTCGCTCTCTCTTTACCTAGTACGTCCCCCATCTGTGTCTCCCTTCATGATATTCTTCGGTAGCTCCCTCATTCCCTCTCTCTCTCTCTCTCTCTCTCTCTCTCTCTCTCTCTCTCTCTCTCTCTCTCTCTCTGTCCCTCTCCCTCTCTCCCTCTCTGTCCTCTTGTCTCCCAGTCTGCCAGAGCCTCAGCTTCCCCCCCGAGCTGTCACTGGGCTGGCGAGACACCCAGACACGGCCGGTCACCCCAAACAGGGACCCATCATCAGACCCAGCAGAACCCATCCCCTGCCCCCGCCAGTCTGCACCTCAGGAACCTATTTGCACATGAAACTGTTTCACACTAAACCTAGACATCTCCGTGGCACTTGCTCACATTTTGCGGCATGCCCACTGAGAAAGCATAACATTTAGCCAAATGGGATTGCTGTCACTTTGAACACTCATTCTGCTAAGTGGATGTGTAGAAAATCTCCTTCCTGGGTTCGAGTTTGGATGGAAGTCCTCTAACAGATGAAAAAGTGGAGTGGTTCTCTTTTAGCATGCAGGTCGGTACAAAGATCTGCGTTGTTTATGAACGCTGCATGAAATCTCTCTTCTGGCCAGACTTCTCTCCACAAAGCTGATTTATTCCGTCCAGTTAGTCCAGCCAGCTCCACAAGTTTCGCCATCTGTTTAGCCACGGCTCTGATTACAGTAGTGAATGGCATTTCACTTTGCACCTCAGTGGTAATCCGGAGCAAGCTCTGCTAACGATACACGGCTGCACATCTCCCTCTCTCCGCTCGTCCCTTCTCCCAGACATTCCCCCAGGGCTGTGGAGACTGTGTGCACCACAGAGAGGAACAAAGAGCTCATCTCTCCCTCGTCTGTGGATAAGGACACACCGCACTTATGTGCTCGTAGAATGCCGAGAGGCTCGGCCGAGGCGGACGGTTTTGGGAGGGCCAAGGAGAGGACAACGCAACAGGAGATGGTCCGCTGTGATTCGCTGTCTGAGAAGAGGACTTGGAGAGATGTGTGAGGTCACACGCCTGTACAAGGACACCGCACGCATGGCGGTGCCAGTAGTGGAGATGACTGAACACAGAAGCACCTTGAACTCGCACTGCAGAGACACACACACAAACACCAACACTCCTTCTACTCCTTAATTGACACTCTCTCTCTCTCTCTCTCTCTCTCTCTCTCTCTCTCTCTCTCTCTCTCTCTCTCTCTCTCTCTCTCTCTCTCTCTCTCTCTCCCTTATCTTATCTTCCTTTATCCCCACCACACATCCCGAGGCAGAGGAGTGATTAACGTGGACAATCGTTGCAGGAGGATTTCGGGTCTTATCGTAGTTCGCCCGACAACACCCTTGTCATTACATGCCTCATGACTCCATCTTGGATGGGATCTCCTCGTCTTGCTGGCATGGCGCGGTGCACCATCTGTTGTGCTGCTGGCAGCACAGTGTTGACTCACACCAGACCCCAGAGGGCCCTTACGACAACAGAGGTCAGCGGGAATGGCGGATGCCTTCCGACGGGTTTGGCACGCCACTGGAGTGGTGTGGCACTGCTGTGAGATGAAAGGGTTTGGTAGGACTCGGACGCGACAGGGTTCACTCGAACAACAATACTAATGGATTCGTTTTGATGTATTTTTTGTCCAAGGCGGCGCCCAGGGGAATTTGAACCTGCGACCTCTTGAGCTGCTGTCAAATGCTCAAACCGCTGAGCTAAACCCATCCCATGACATGGTCTCTCTAACAGACATGAAGAGATAGGTTATCCCCAGTTCTGATGTCCACTCCTCAGCTTGACTCACTAGTCTCACTGCCTGTGAAATATTTACATTTACATTTAGATATTACATTTAGATACATTTACATTTAGATATTAAATATGACATAACCTCTTCCTACAGGGACCCTCACTAGAGGTGTTCCTCCTGGTACAGCATCCAGCTTGCTGGGTCAGTAGAGCAGAACGGACGCTGTCTGTCCCCAGTCTGGACCTCGGGATTAGCTCACGAGTGACGAGGACGACATTTGCATGCTCATCAGCTGATCTTCTAAGCTGCTATTGATTTCCTATGGGAATGCTCCGCTGTGCCAAGTTCAAAGGTTGACCATAGATGTTTGAAGGTATTTGTTTACCTGATAGTCTCTCTTTGCCGTAACCACCAATTAGGAGGAGATAAAACAACAACAAACGATACATGTGTACAGATAACGTAGACCGTAATGATGCCGTGCATTCTGGATACTGTAGGAAGTTCCCACCGCAATGATGGAGAACCAGAATCAGACAATGATGGGAAATACTATATGTTTGCCAGAGCTTATGTTTACTGTCTACATAAAGGTTTATATTTGACCGTATCTCTCATATTCCGACCTGATCTGGTCGGATACAGAAATCCCATTGGTCAGATATTAATACTGAGCGCATGAAGCCAGCCAACCGGAGCCCAGAGCGTGCAGGAAATGACTGACTTCCACCTTCGCAGTGGTGAGTTGTGAGAGATCACGCTGAAAGTCAACAGATTGCAGTGGGAGTGTGTTAGTCAGAGTGGGGGTGGGGGGTGGGGGGGGGGGGGTTTGGTGGTGCTGGAGTGTTGTAGCCTGCATATGTTCACTCCTAGCAGATTACCTCTCTCTCTCTCCCTCTCTCTCTCTTCCTCTTTCTCTCCCCTTCTGTCTGTCTGTTTCTCAATTTCTGTCTCCCTTCTTTTTGTCTCCCTCACTATCGCTTTCTCTCTCTCTTCAATCGGTCTCCCTCTTTATCTCTCGGCCTCTCTATCTCTCCCATCCTGTCTGGCCGCACACTTGTATAACCCTCTCTCACGCTCAACTTCCTTTATCTCACCCTGTCTTGCAACAGTACATCACCCTCTCCCACTGTCTCCATCACACGCGCTCTCCACAGCTCTCCTCTCGCACTCTTTCCCAGTGTCTCTGTTCCTTTCTTTCCTCCTCTCTCTCTCTTCCTCCCATAGTGTCATTCTCCTTCCCCTCACAGCAGTTCTGACCTTGGCTACATGATTGCGCAAGGCAGCTAATCGGCTCTAAATGAATATCCTGTGTAGAGCAGGGTGGTACTGTGTGCTGGGTCCCTCCCCTCCTGATACACGTTCCCGGGAGGGGGGGGGGGGGGGGGGAGGGCGGAGCTCTGCTTCCCTGCTGACTCCCCACGACGTAGCATGACACCCTGATTCATTGAAGTACATTTATCTGTGTTCCTGAGATTGTAAAAAGAGACGGAACATGTTATGGTAGAGAACATAAAATGAAGTTACTGTCTATCCATATGCTCGAATGTGGGAGGTTAGCGAGGTCATCTGTAAGTGTGTGTTTCTGTAAGTGTGTGTTTCTGTGTCTGTGTGTGTGAGTGTGTGTGTGTGTGGAATGTGAGTTGGTGGGCTGGTGTTACTCCCCAGCAGCTCCAAAGCAGATGCATCAGCTGTGTCGACAAATACTATATTTGTACAAACATTAGACGAAATATATTATGCATATACTGTTTTCATATATCACATGTACTTCCAAGCTGACTTGTTTGTGTCCCCTGTGTGGAGCAGCTATAGTCTTCAGAGGAAGTACAGATAAATCAGGCTATTTCACAGGCCTCGACTGTGCGCTGAGTTATACTATCTCTTGTCTCTGTTCAATGGACCATGTCTGCTTTGATTCAGGACCGAGTCACACAAAGGGAGGTTTAGAACACACTCCACACTCACAGTACTGAACACTGGCAGTAAATGAAAGTAATACTGACTTGAAAACCAATGTTTTCGCTCACCTGCTGGTCTTCAGGGAAGAAATTAAAGGGACTAATCAAGTTAATGTTGTACCATTACTGTACTCAACTTTTCCATGTCCTTAATGACTGTACCTCACCTTTGCAGTCTTAAACTTAACATCCCCTTCCATGGACATCTTGAAAGGTGTCGCCATGTTTCCCTAGCAGGTGTTATGGTGCTGCGCTGGTACCTGTATGCAGTCATAACCCGGGTCAAACAGCTGGAGGCTGGGAGTCACACCCTATAAAGCAGAGCATGCCTGCACCCTTGGTCCTAGTGCCCATCCTGTTCATGGAGACTTGTGGCATAGAGATGAAAGGGAGCAATATCTAGCTAGGTCTCTGTGGATACTGAATCAGATTATAGGGTGTGAGTGATGGAGATGACAGTGGGATGTGAGGAGTATGTGGGCCCAGCTCACAGCTTTGAGATAAAAGGATCTGTCTCTTTAGATTAGGCCATTATCATGACTCCTTCACAGTTAGGTACTGTGTGTGTCCCTTTTTTGGGGGTGGAGGGGGGGAAGTCAATCTGTTTTATTATGAAATTATTATTAATCCTATCCTAACCAGTTGACTCGCTGACTTGAGCAGCTGACTTTCTGTTTACAGTTTCTCGACGGTAAGAGCATCTTCAGATGGTCTATGTGGGGACTCTCGAAGTGCAGCCGTTTAGGGGGACATCTGTGATCATTGGCTTCTGTCCACAGTCTCGATCATTGATGATCTGGTCCTTGGGTAAATCATCTTTCAGTTGAGTATCTATGATGTTTCGTGTGGTGTGATGGTGAAGGGATACTCAGACCATCCTGTTGTCCCCTCCCCTGCGCTCTACGGGCCATCGATCCCTCTCCATCACGACCATTTATCAAATCCTAATGGTGAAAGACGGAAGAGGATGTGGAATGAATCTAAACATCCGGTTAAATGTTTAACTTGGCTGGATGGATGAGTGGACAATGACAAGGATGAACCAAAAAAAGGAAAGCAAGGATAACAGTGATTCGATGTCTTTTCTAGTCTAGCCCTGAATTCTATTCCGATTTGATCAATCTCGTGGGTTAATGGTCTAGTAATGTTCTACTGCAACATACAATTATAGGATCTGAATCCCACTCATGGAATCATTTATTTATGTCAGGGATGGAGGCACATTGAAATTCTAGTGGGTTTTGAATAGGATTAAACTGCTTTTTGACTGGTATGTCTGTAGCTGTGAATGTGCGAACATATGGGAGCATGCATTATACATGGTGTACGGTATGTACTCGTGCACTGAAGAAACCAAGCTAGCCATTTGTCTCTGTGCTTGCCTTGTGAGTGTGTGCACTTACGCGGTAGTCACCGGTGCATGGTCTTCAATACCAATGACTTTCACCGTCCCTTTCCTGTCAATATGTGCGCCCTTGTCTGGCAGACATCTGTTTAATAATCCATTGGTCTGTCCAGAGTGTCTGGACCAGGGTGGAGGTGTTTAAGGGGGTGCGGTGTGAGGGGGTGGAGGGGCTAGCGGGGGGATGCTGAGGGGGCTGGGGTGG